>NW_015634011.1:209957-218497 GCF_001515625.1 Sinocyclocheilus rhinocerous
ATATATATATATATATATATATGAAATGCATTCTATTCATTGTTCTCAGGGAAGGCAGATCCAACGCACACATCAAAGGAGACTACCAGCGTATTGGAGATGTAATGCTGAAGAATATCCAGGGTTTGAAGGTCAGAACATCTAGATCTTTCTGTGATCCTCTTTGATATCAGTGAGATATGCGTTTTGGACATCGTGTTGTTCTCTAGAGCTTGGCTGTGAGATGTAACATGGATATATAAAATTGGATATTAAATGGGAAATAAAAATTGCCATCCAAATGTTTGAGAAACACCTCTTCAAAATAATAACAACAATAATAATTATGTATATTTTTTGCCATGGTATTCTTTGAGTATCATCATCCAATACCATGACACATCCAGGTGATGTGTTTTTGGCCATGGTATGATGGTAACACTGTTGTATTCTTTGAAGTACCATAGTATTATTATTATCTGATGCCATCACCACAGATAAATTAACTAAACTCAATTAACTTTTTGGCTTCTCAGCTGCTGACGGCTCATCTCCAGAAGCATTCGGAAGCGTTGCTGGAGCTGGAGAGGATGTGTCGCTCGTCCCGGAAGCTGGAGGGTCTGTGTCGAGACTTTGAGCTGCAGAAGGTCTGTTATCTGCCGCTCAACATCTTCTTCCTGCGGCCGCTGCACCGCCTCATGCACTACAAACAGATCCTCGAGCGACTCTGCAAACACTATCCACCGACACACGACGACTTCAGAGACTCGCGAGGTACTACATGGGACAGCTGCTTTAATCTCAGAGTTCAATCTCAGTTCTTTAATGTTCTAAAGATCCTTTTCGTCTGTTCCAGCTGCGCTTGCTGATGTTTCTGAGATGGTTGTGCAGCTTCACGGCACCCTCATTAAGATGGAGAACTTCCAGAAGCTTCTAGAGCTCAAGAAAGACCTCATTGGCATCGACAATCTTGCACTTCCTGGACGGGTTAGTTCATGAAATCAAAAATGACTCAATCATGTTCCTGAATATGAACGAGTTCTGAATGCTCTGATCTCTCTCGTTGACCTGGTTGTGTCTGTTTTGTCAGGAGTTTATCAGACTTGGTTGTCTCAGCAAACTCTCTGGAAAAGGTCTACAGCAGAGAATGTTCTTCTTGGTGAGAACTGCTTGCTTCCATATACTAGTTACATCTACATAATACAGCTAGATGGTTTGTTAGAATTATGACCCATGCTGCATCCTTTATTAAAAGTACTGTGGTGGTTTGATTGCTATGATACCTAAATGTACTGTGAATAGTAGAAAAGTACTTTATACTAATGTTTTATTTCATAATTTATTATCCTTTGATTTCTATTATTTGTTGTTGTTTTTTAAATTTGTTGTTTTATTTGATAGTTTATTATTTTCTGTTTAATTTCTATATTTGCAATTTTGTTTTATTGTATTGTTTTTAATTTTATTTGTTTTCTATTAATTTATTTGATCATTTTATCTTTTGTTTTTTATTTTTATTTATATTCATTAATGTTTTATTTGATCATACTTTTTAATGTTATTTTGTTTGTTTTTTTAATGATTAATATTTTCTTTTTTAATGTTTTATTTTTGTGTTTTTATTATATGTATTTTGTCTTTAATTTTATTATTATTTTATTTTGTTTTATTTGTTTTTTATTTTATTATTATTTATTTGTGTTTTTGTTATATTTTGTGTTTTATTTAATTTATTAATATATTGTTTTTTTTATTTTTATTTTTTATTACCAAAGCAAAGTATTGATTTCATCAAAAAAAATAAAATAAAAACGTACCATGATATTATGTTTTTTGGTAATGATATTTATGATGTTCTTTAAAGTGCCTTGGAATGCCAATTTAAGTGAATCATCTTTCTTGATGTTTTTAGGAGAGGTAAAATAATGAACGCTAATGTATTCATTTATCTTGAATATGTTTTCAGTTCAATGATGTTCTGATGTACACGAGTCGAGGGATGACGGCCTCCAATCAGTTCAAAGTGCACGGCCAGCTTCCTCTGTATGGCATGACGGTGCGTAATATTTGATACATTTTTGACTTGGACTTAAAACAGTGATGGTTCCTTCAGGTCTATACATATATACCTCTTTTCATTGACGGTACTTTTCAATATACAACAGCATTCCCTGTATTTTAGCGCACACTGACTGTTTGTTTTGGCCACGTTCCCGCTGCCTCCATCTCTAGTTACTAATTGCACATTCACACAAACAGGAGCTCCATTGTTCTGCAGGCCGCAGCTCCAGCGCATCTCCCAAAATTGCATATTGCATGTAAATGTAATTATCCAGAAACACGCAACATTCAGATGTTAAATCGCTGTCTTGATGAGGTTTTAATTGAAAAATAATGAATGCTTATATTCAGACCTCGGTACAGGATTATTATTATTATTATTATTATTATTATTAATTATTCTGTGTAAAATGCATCCACATGGTCAGCATGTTTCTAACTGATGGGTTAATCTAT
Source organism: Sinocyclocheilus rhinocerous (assembly GCF_001515625.1). Lineage (NCBI taxonomy): Eukaryota > Metazoa > Chordata > Actinopteri > Cypriniformes > Cyprinidae > Sinocyclocheilus > Sinocyclocheilus rhinocerous. The sequence goes on from NW_015634011.1 coordinate 212,454, forward strand.
CATGTTGGTCTGTTTGTGTAGATCCGTGAAAGTGAGGACGAGTGGGGCGTCCCACATTCCTTCACTCTGTTTGGACAGAGACAGTCCGTCGTCGTGGCTGCCAGGTAATTAACATATTCACTAGCTAACATGTTCAGGGTTTAACTGGTTAATTATTACATGGACGGCTGGCTTTATGCTTATTGGTGTCCATGCTGTCTTATGTCCTTGTTGTCTGTCTGAGGAAAACGGATATGCATGTTCAATGTGCAAATGTGCCTTTTTATTGTGTGTCGTGCTCAAGAAATTCATGGGAGCACCATGATGCTTATATAAATTGTGAAATGCAGTTCCAAGGAAACCACATTCAGTATCAGCAGATTATAAAGAGTTATGCAATGTTATTGTTCTGTGATCTAGTGCAGTTGTATTGCAACATTACATTAAAGCTGTTTCAGATACATTGACTGAAATGAGTTTGGAGAAAATCTATTCTGAATGAATACAACAGAAAAAAACAAAACACAGAAATTCTACAGGATATTTAAATGAGTTGAATAAAATGGATAGACCCGTCATTGAATTCTGATAGTACAGACCACAGTTCAAGCCAAAAAGTAACTACAAGCCTTTTTTAAAATAATACTAATACTAATAATAATATAGCAGCAGCAGTAGTAGTTGTAGCAGTAGTTGTAGTATTATATGTAATATGAATAATAATATTCTTAATAACAATAATTATTATTATTATTTATTATTGTTGTTGTTATATGTATTTATATATTTACTTAATAATTATATATTGTTATTTCTATTACTATTACTACTAATAGTAATAATAGTAAACAATTTGAGCAATTATTGTTATTTATTATAATGTATAAATAATAATAATTGTACTAATAATTATAATCAGATAATAATAAGACTTTTTTTAGTTTTTAATAATAATAATAATTAGTAGTAGTACATTTAATGATATGAATAATAGTATAATAATATTAATAATATTAATATTACTACAGCATAATAATAAATAATAATAATTATTATTATTATTGTTGTTGTTGTTGTTGTTATTAAATAAATATTTATTTTTAGACGGCATTTTAGTAAATATGGACAGAGACAGTCCGTCGTCGTGGCTGCCAGGTAATTAACATATTCACTAGCTAACATGTTCAGGGTTTAACTGGTTAATTATTACATGGACGGCTGGCTTTATGCTTATTGGTGTCCATGCTGTCTTATGTCCTTGTTGTCTGTCTGAGGAAAACGGATATGCATGTTCAATGTGCAAATGTGCCTTTTTATTGTGTGTCGTGCTCAAGAAATTCATGGGAGCACCATGATGCTTATATAAATTGTGAAATGCAGTTCCAAGGAAACCACATTCAGTATCAGCAGATTATAAAGAGTTATGCAATGTTATTGTTCTGTGATCTAGTGCAGTTGTATTGCAACATTACATTAAAGCTGTTTCAGATACATTGACTGAAATGAGTTTGGAGAAAATCTATTCTGAATGAATACAACAGAAAAAAACAAAACACAGAAATTCTACAGGATATTTAAATGAGTTGAATAAAATGGATAGACCCGTCATTGAATTCTGATAGTACAGACCACAGTTCAAGCCAAAAAGTAACTACAAGCCTTTTTTAAAATAATACTAATACTAATAATAATATAGCAGCAGCAGTAGTAGTTGTAGCAGTAGTTGTAGTATTATATGTAATATGAATAATAATATTCTTAATAACAATAATTATTATTATTATTTATTATTGTTGTTGTTATATGTATTTATATATTTACTTAATAATTATATATTGTTATTTCTATTACTATTACTACTAATAGTAATAATAGTAAACAATTTGAGCAATTATTGTTATTTATTATAATGTATAAATAATAATAATTGTACTAATAATTATAATCAGATAATAATAAGACTTTTTTTAGTTTTTAATAATAATAATAATTAGTAGTAGTACATTTAATGATATGAATAATAGTATAATAATATTAATAATATTAATATTACTACAGCATAATAATAAATAATAATAATAATTATTATTATTGTTGTTGTTGTTGTTGTTATTAAATAAATATTTATTTTTAGACGGCATTTTAGTAAATAATTATTAATCTACTATGTGCTGTGCCTGATTTGTGCTGTGTCCCTTCCCTGCAGTAATAGTAACAGTATCACTGTCTTAGCACTTTTAATTGGCAGTAGCTGCAGTAATAACATCCTCGTCCTCTCCACAGTTCAGCGTCTGAGATGGAGAAGTGGGTGGAGGACATCAAGATGGCCATTGAACTGGCGGACAAATGCAATGGCCCCTCGGCTGAGATCCTGTCCAGCAGTTTCACTGACAGCAGTAAGTCACTGACCGTTTTCCCATTTCATTATCTGCATGTTAACTACTCTGATCTGACACAGGCCAATGCTTACAAAGAGCTTCATGACATAGAAATATATGTTTCAGATGAGTAGTGCTTTGATGTTTTGTTGTCTAATGCAATGACATCCATACGTTTTTGAGTGTGACATAAGAGCAGTAGTTGACAGTAGTGAACAGTGTGTGCTCTGCATGTTTCCAGTCCTGCAATCCTTCAGCAGCTCTTCTTCCTGTCAGTCTGATACACACACATGCTCTTTTCTTCTGCTTTATTCACATCAACTAAATCTTTTCTGCTATTTTTCATCATATTGTTCCTGCCGTCTAGACATGGAGTTTGATGTCATTGTGAAGAGACTGTTTGCTCTCGTGACCTGATGCATGAACTCGCACCTGATTTCAGTCTGTCAGTTTTTATTGCCTGTCATTGTGTCTCATATTTGACCTTGTGAAAACCTTTCTGATTTCAGAGGACAACATCTACCTGCTTTATATTGAATGTTGTCATTTTCTGTGAAAATATGTTTGTTTGCTTATTAGTTTATTATTATTATTATTATTACATATATGTGGCATACATTATTTACTTTATTTATTGATGTTATTAATTTCATATATACGATTGTTATTATTTTTATTATTATTATTAGTTTAAATTCTTTTAGAATAAATGTATATAAAGTTGTATTTTTTTATTATTTTTATTTTAAATAAAAACAGTAAATAACCTTACAAAAATTTGGTAGTACAATGGTATAAAGGTAAATACAACACTGGTATTAGTTGGTACTTCCAAAAAAAACATGCTATACACATAATAATAATAATAAATAACATAATATTAATCGAACATGGTAACTTGTTATTACTATGGTATTCATGATAGTTAGGAGTACCATGTAAATTAATTTTAGTACCGTGGTATTACCATCACTGTACCATAGTACTGCCACCATCCAAAAATAGAGTGATGAAATCACACACTAACACTATAGTACTTTGATATATGCCATGATTAACATATTTATGTATCCCTGATATTGACATGGTACTCTGCAGTACCTGGAGGAAAAATAGGATTTACCATGGTGTATGGTACAAAAACATATAACCTATCGATATCACAACCTTTCATTCTTTTCTTGTTAAATGGCTGTTCTTCCCATATTTCCCAGAATCCCCTGAGGAATCTAGTGCTGACCAGGAATCAGATGATGACCTGAGCGCCTCACGGACGTCTCTCGAGCGGCAGACGCCTCACCGTGGTAATACCACGGTTCACGTGTGCTGGCATCGCAACACCAGCGTGTCCATGGTGGATTTTAGCGTAGCGTTAGAGGTACCGGAGCACAGCCGTCCTGTTCCAGAGCTCCAGTCTCTGTGTCGTGTGTCTCTGTGTGTGTGTGTGTGTGTGTGTTTAACCTTCCTCTCTTTCTCTTTCTCTCCTCTGGGAATTGCGACTGTTTTCAAGGCGTCACTCGTAATTGGTCCCACATGGAATTTGTGCACCATTCGACATTTTCATGATCTGAAAGTGAAATCTGAATTTATAAAATTAAAATGAATTCATGAATATCTGAATTCATGATCTGATTGAAATCTGAAATGAAGCATGTTAAATGAAGCAGTGAGTTTCATTGGTAGCTGAAAGCATTATCAGATTCACTCAACTTCAATATGAAATAATCACGTACGAGTGTGAAGCTGAATAAATAATTACAGAATTTTCATTCACTGCAGAAAATCCTGTTCTTAATGAGTGTTTGTCTAATTATCCAGTTAAAATATCTACAAATCCTTGATACAGGATCAATTTTTTCTTTGAGAAGCAGCACTGCATAAGTTACATTTAGATTCTAAAAGAAATATGTATTTTATTATACTTTATAATTTTGTATTTTATATTTTACTACTACTGTATTTATATATACATTACTGTTAAAAAGTTTGGAGTCGGTAAGATTATTATATTTTGCGCATTAAATAAGGCATCATTTATTTGATCCAAAATACAGTAAAAACAGTAATATTATTACAATTTAAAATAACTGTTTTCTATTGTAAATGTAAACTGTTTTCTATTAAATGTAATTTATTCCTGTGATGCAAAGCTGAATTTTCAGCTTCATTACAGTCTTCAGTGTCACATGATCCTTCAGAAATCATTTTAATATGCTGATTTGCTGCTCAAACATACATTAATGATTATTATCAATGTTATAAACAGTTGTGCTGCTTCATATTTTTATGGGGGGAAAAAAACATGATATATTTTATTTCAGGATTCTATGATCAGAAGAAGAAGTTCAGAAGAACAGCATTTATTTGAAACGGCAAGCTTTTGTAACATAAATGTCTTTACTGTCACTTCTGGTCAATTTAATGCATCCTTGCTGAAAAAAAAAAAGCTTATATTTATATATATTATTTTTTTTTTTTTTTTTTTTACAAAATTACTGACCTCAAAGTTTTGAATATATAGATTTATCTTGTTTTAAGGATTTATAGATGTTTTTAATGGAAAGACTAATTCTAAACTCATTAAGAAGTGTTTTTGCAGTGGTTTTGTGTTCTTCATTAGATGAGTCTTGAACATTCAGGTTCCTGCTGTCGTCTTCCTCGTGTTGTTTCCTCTTCAGATCTTCAGGCCGTATCGTTTCTTCCTCTTCGTTCGGATTCTGTCCGTGTCCCAGTGTGTCTCTCATGTCTCTCTCTCTCTGTGTTTCTGTGTTTCTCTGTCCTGCGCTGTGTTAGAGGACCCTAGTCCAGTCAGTCTGTCAGAGGCTCCCATTGCGGCCCCACTCAGGGCCCAGGGGCCCGTGTCTCTCTCTCTGGTGTGTTGGTATCGTGTCCAAAGCCTCTGCTTTAGTGAAACCTGCAGGAATAGAGAGGTAAAACATGGACGCTGTATAATGTACCATTTCACTTACAATGATTTGTTTGTTTAGCAGACGTTAAAGGCAGGGTATGTGATTTTTCAAAAACACTTTAGAAAACTGATTCGGGCCGAATCGCAAAACAAACTTGTAGCCAATCAGCAATAAGGGGCGTGTCTACTCGTGATGTGGAGGAGAGCGCGTTCAGTGCATGGGACGGACATTAGCCGAGCCGAGCGACAGAAAGATAGAGATGGCGGATAAAAAAACAAAAGAGGAAAACGTCTGCGGAAAGATAAGGCAAGAAGTAGGACCCGTGAAAATATCGGATCAGCTTTCCAGCGCTGGAGAGAACTCAAGGAGCGGAGGCCTGCGATCGGACGCCGAGGTTGCTATGTTTCTTCTCAGTAGGTGAGTAACACCGTGTCTACAACAGCTAAAGTCTGACTACACTGGACGCGATCAAACGACCGTTGAAAACCATTTGAAATTTGTGTCAGCACGTCATAAATAGAACCCGGCAGCAGTTTTCTGTCGGGATTTGTTGCGCCGCGCCGCTCACGTCCGTAGACACGGTGTAACATTGGTTTTGCTTTGTTTCACAGAACTAATCGTTGCCTGGGTTGCGTACGTATATGTGGGGCAGAGCTATCAAAATAGGGGCAAGACCCTTTTGGGGTAGGGCCGTGTTTGTTTTGGTGTTTTCAAATATCAACATTGGCTACCAGAAACCACTTACTCTGCCTTTAAGTTATTCTTGTTCTCTTTATTG
>NW_015634011.1:218541-223673 GCF_001515625.1 Sinocyclocheilus rhinocerous
TATATATATATATATATATATATATATATAAGCTGAATAATAAATGCTGAAATATATATTTTTTAATTACAAATAATTTATTTAAAAAGAACTTAAAATACTTAGAAAATTTGAAATGTTGCCTTGGCAGCTAACAGAAATAAAGTTTAAGTTGAAGTACTTAAATTACTAAAACTAGAACTGAAATAAGTAGGAATTATAATAAGTAAATACATATATTAAAAGATCTAATAAAAATAAAAGCGCATTAAGTAGCAACAATATTTCATTATATTTGTTTATAATAATAATAATATGCCATGTTATTTTATTTCACTTTAATTTTACAGTTAAATCAAAATAATAACAATAATAGTACTACTACTACTACCAATAATAATACTAATAACAATAATGCACATAACAAAATTACTCATATAAAACTAAAACCTATTTCAAACGATTAATATACAGTATACTACAATAATATATGAATAATGTTAAAATAACACTGCTTCAAATGACAACAGTGGATTTGACATTCCTGCAGTTTATCAGCAGAAATGTCACACAGTCAATGATTTGTTCAGGTGAAAAATTGTTTGACGTTTATATTACTGCCCTTAATTGAACAACCTGCTCGTAACTGAGCTGGACTTTCTACATCTGTGCACATATAATAACTAATATGGTGCATTTATCAAATGCCAATTGGTTTGTCAATTTTACAGTTAAATAAAAATAATAACAATAATAGTACTACTACTACTACCAATAATAATACTAATAACAATAATGCACATAACAAAATTACTCATATAAAACTAAAACCTATTTCAAACGATTAATATACAGTATACTACAATAATATATGAATAATGTTAAAATAACACTGCTTCAAATGACAACAGTGGATTTGACATTCCTGCAGTTTATCAGCAGAAATGTCACACAGTCAATGATTTGTTCAGGTGAAAAATTGTTTGACGTTTATATTACTGCCCTTAATTGAACAACCTGCTCGTAACTGAGCTGGACTTTCTACATCTGTGCACATATAATAACTAATATGGTGCATTTATCAAATGCCAATTGGTTTGTCGTGTCCTCTGAACACTGACTGTACTCTGGGTTGTGATGGCGTTTCAGTTCAGTGCTTTCTCTCTTTGAACATTGTTGAATGTCTTTGAATGATCTTCAGTTGTTCACTAACAGCACACATGTGATGCTATATGTCAGTGTTTTAACTGGTTGAAGAGGACTTGAGGGACGTTCATATAGGATGCGTTCCTGCATTTAAAACAGTTAGAATGGAGTTGAACTCTTTTAACTAGACACTGCAACAAAAAATGCAGCGATCATACCATGAAATGCTGATTAAACTGAAAGATGCAATTACATGGCCGAAGATGTCTGTCTGACGCATGTGTACATGAACTAACAATTAAAAGGGCTGCAGACAATCCGCAAGAACACATCCTGTATGAATGGCCCTATTTCTGTTCAGATGTGCAGTTTATCAATAGTCAAATTAAATGAACATGGTGACACTTTATGCTGCCACTCTCATACCTTCGTTGTGCCCAGGGTCCAAAATATACAGCTGTACAAAAAACAAAAACAAATTGAGTATAGAATTGCCTTTGGTAAATAAAAAAACAAATAACTGGCCTAATGACCTCTAACCCTTTTAGAAACTTCAAACTACAATTTTTAAAATTGTTAAATTGTGATATTTTATTGTCACATCACAGATGTCAGTCTCTCTTATATTGTGATTTAAATCATGCATTCGATAAGAGAGACTGACATCTGTGATGTGACAATAAAATATATTTAATTACTAAATACTAACTCAATATAACAATATATACCAGTGTTATTTTAGTATCATTGATGTACTGTTACAGTTTTTGTTAATATTTTGAATTCGATTTTTATATTTTCTGTTTTCACTTTAATTTCAAAGTTGTTTATATAGTTTTTGTTAAATTTATTAATTTTAGTTTATTTGACTGGAGTGAGAAATGTTTTTTTGGCAACAAGTTACAAAAATACACACACATTTTATTTCAAGTAACAAAAATGTTTTTAACTATAATAGCACTGATATATACTTTGTAAAAAATTTAATATATTATTAAATAAATATATTAATAATATAGATGCTGTTGTTTTTTGGACCTTGGTTGTATCTGAAGCATTTTCTCTCTGTTTTCTCATTGTTTTTTGTCTTTATTCTTCAGAATCAGCTGTCTGGGAATCTGCTGAGAAAGTTCAAAAACAGCAACGGTTGGCAGAAGTTATGGGTGGTCTTCACCAACTTCAGTCTGTTCTTCTACAAAACACACCAGGTCAGAAATGTTCATAAAATATTACTATTAACATTAAATTATTTATTCATATTAAATATTATTAATGTTTCACACAAATTGTAATCGATTCTCTGAGCAGAATGTGAGTAATGTGGCAGGAGTCTTTGGCCGTATTTAATCTGAGAGTCTCTTTGCAGGATGAATATCCTCTGGCCAGCCTTCCTCTGCTGGGATACTCCATCACCATTCCCTCAGAGTCTGAGAACATCCATAAAGACTACGTCTTCAAGCTCCATTTCAAATCACATGTCTACTATTTCAGATCTGAGAGCGAGTACACATTTGCGAGGTACGGCAACCAAAATAAACCAAAATACTGAATGTTCAGAATGGAAAACTACCGTACTTCGTGATACTACGCAGTATGCAGAAGGTCCAACAAATAACCATTTTCAGAATAATAGTTAAATAGTTAAGTTTAATGAGTAAATAATCAAAATTAATATATTAAATAACTGCATATAAATATTTAGTTGTTTGAGTAACATAATATATTATACTTTTAGCTATTTTTATAGTATGTTTCCATAGTAAAAATACTCTATTACAGAAACATGCTACAAGTACTACAAGTAACATGCTAAAAGTACTACTAAAAATAACTAAAACAAAGAATAACATATTTTGTTACAGAAACATAATACAAAATATTGTTTAATGCACAGGTAGTTCCAAGTCAGTTTAATCACTATTCTATATTAATGCACTGCTTTAATTGACGCACGTGCGCACACACATCACTCGCACACAGAGATCGGAGATTGCGCTGCGAACACACAGAAACATTCAGGAGCACAGTAGCTTATTGTCAACACTGCCCCGTGACTTTTATTAATAAAATAGCTTTAATACTGAATCACTACATTATATTTCTCAGCAACGAGGAGGTAACTAAACTCACAACTTCATTGTTTGTAGAGAGAGATGCACAGATGCAGGTAATTCATACGCAACTTTCATCACCTGTCTATCTCTCTCTCTCTCTCCTTCTCTCTCTCTCCCTCTCTCTCGATCGATAAGTCATTCATTCAAGTGCTAGAATTCATTCAGAGACGTGATACATGCGCATATATATATATATATATATATATATAGACAGTCCAAGGAGTTGAGATGTTAAAACTGTTGATATTTCTTGTGGTCTATACAGAACACTAGGAATTTAATCTCAAGTCCAGTTGCATTGCATTGTGGGAAACATTATTGTGCTCCATGTTTGTTGATATGTTGTGTTGTAGGTGGATGGAGGTGATCCGCAGCGCCACCTGCTCCTCCAGTCACATCCGCTCACTGAGCCGCAAAGAGCCGCACGTCTACTGACCAAAGACCCTCGACAGCCTGCCTGAACACACACACATGTCAGGTTCTCTATCAGGTCCTCTCAACACACTTTAACATGTTTCTTATGGAAGTTTTTCGTGTGCTATATCGTTGTTTCACTTTATTGAAAAATTCAAAAGGCTTTGAATGGGCTTAGATGTAAAGTTTTGTAACGAGAATATGGATTCAGTGCCAGGAAATACACATTATCACAACATCAGGTCAAAGAGAAACACTTCCAGTTTTGCAGTTCATTTTAAATTTGCAAAAGACACAAAATCCTCGTTAGTAAACAACAGTACTCGTTCATGAAATGCAAGAACTGATTTGTGTAAATCATTCGTAAAATTTGTAAGAATGCTTTCAGGAATGATTTATTGAATTGAATGCAGTGGTTATGTTGAATGTGATGATTTATTCTTTTGAAAGTTTTATTGATTTGTATATGAGAGTGTTCTATAAATGGTTTATTGAAGGCTTTAGTGTACGTGAGACTGGTTATACTGAATTGAATGTGACCGTTTAAGCTGAGAACAGTTTTACGAACAATTTACACATTAATTTCTTGTTGGTGTTTCATGAATGAGGCCTAATGCCTGTAAAATTGGTCAGTGAAACATCTCTGGACTGTTTTTAAATGTAGTAACACTAGCCTTTTATGACTGACTTCTGGTCTGATGTTTTTAAATGGTCAATTAAGTGTTTTTTTTTTTTTTCCTTTACAATTTGCCCTGAATTTTTTATTATTGTAATGCAAACGAATATATAGTACAATTGTTAGTTTACATAATGGTATTACTTTTTGTGCAGAATTAAAATTTATCTTTTTTTCATTAAAACACTATTCTATCTTTTTCAGAAAAACATGCTTGTTGAAATAAGATTTTTTAATGCATTTTTAGGTCAATTTGCCCCATAATGGTATTACTTGATGTGCAGAATTTATTGATTTTAGTTTAAAAAAAACAACTGATTTTCACTAATGTATTACAGTAGTTTTTTGAGTTTGTCATGAAAATGTCGCAAGGGAAAAAATAAAATTTTTAATAATAATAATAATTATTGTAAATTTTTTGGGGTGAAATGACCTGTGCGTCTCAGCTCACACCAGTAGACCCAGTACTATGGATTTGTAATGTTTTAGGTCGGTTTTACGGCACATGCTGCCTTCAAGCATTTGTACCACACTCAAACCTTTCTTTTGTAGGATTTCATTTTTATACAAGTTTTGATACTAACTGTGAACCACTCCACACTAGTTTTGTGAGGGATTTACTACACAATCCCTCATAGTTAGCCATTATTCTGTCATGGTACAAGAAAAAAAAAAAAAGAAGGAAGCCAGCTGCCTTTTGTCGAACTGCTTGAGTGCCAAAATTCTTCTCTTTAACCTTTTTTTAAGCATTTGGAGCATTTTAATTCTTTCTTAATGCGCATATATATATATATATATATATA
>NW_015634011.1:223711-229323 GCF_001515625.1 Sinocyclocheilus rhinocerous
ATATATATATAAACAAAAAAATACAATATGGATTATATGTTGGCAGAAATGTATGTTTGACACTGTGTGAACATGTTCAGAATAAACAAATCCATATATATATATAGATGTGCTGCCTTTGTCATTTACATTTTGAAAAATCTAAATTGAAAACATTCTGAATTATGTTATTGTAAAGTGCAATTTAGAAAACTCATAATAAACACTTCTACAGCATATGAACAAATACACCTGATCTCTAGATATACAGTACTAGTGTGTTTTGCTAGTGCACTACATTTATTCAAGATTAAGTGTCCATAATTTTTTTACATATTATAATAGATTGTTCCCAGATCCTTTTACAGTTGACTCTTTTGCAGTCCCTTGAATGAATGTCCTTATAAATTTGTCCTTTGATCCTGGTACTTTTTAAGGTATCACATATTTATATACCACAAATTTAAATTAATGTCATCTGATACCACATTAACAATAAGGGTCCAAAATGAACACTTGCCGAGTGCCAATAAATAAAATAAAAAAGGGGGTTTCAGTACTGAATAAAACGAAATGATCAGATACTGGCGTGTAAATGTAGATCACACATGAATGAACTGACATAGAATGTCTAAAGAAAACACCTGACATCTAACAACGTTAGATAATATACCATCAGAAGTTGATCTAGGATGTCTCAAGATTTTTTTTTCTTCCTGTGATATGAAATATTCCTCATATTTATTTGCCAAAACTAAAAAATCTCAGTGTAATCTCAGGGTTTCCCTGAGAGACATGAAGACATGACGACCAAAGCCAATCAAAAGACCACTATATTTCCTAATTGTTGTCTCCCGTCTTTAATTTAAAAAAAATAAATAAATAAAAAGAAAATTGTTTGCCACAGCTTTATTTCTGCTGTGCAAAAAAAATCAAAGAAAAATAAAATCAATCAAAACAGTAGTTAAAATAAAAACTAGTGCATTTCCTAATATTTGTCTCCTGTCTTTAATAAAAAAAATGCAGAAATTCCATACATTTGTCACTTATATGCAAGGGAATAATTAGTTAAATCTCATTGTCATAAGAACAGAAATATATTTCTAAATAAAAAATAATAATGCAAGATACAGTTGTTGTTGTTGTTTGTAAAACATCTGAATGGAAAGTGACGTGACACTGGCAGGTGTGGTAAAATGTGAAATTCTGGACCCTGTTGTTAACTGATACCAGTACAGTATTTACTTAGGGCTTCTGTCCTCACGAGATACATATTCCAGTCCATGATCACCGTTCGCATCATAACTCTCATATGTTGGGTTTTGGAGCCACTCGGGTTGGTATGTAGTCGTGCTGTACACAAATGTCTCCACAATGCTTCCAGGCTTCAGTGTGTTTTCCCCTTCACCGTCCCCATCCTGCACCTCCAGCTGGACTGCAGTGCGCTGGTACATCTTTGGACAGCCTTCAAACCTGTCCAGGAAGTGCAGCATCTGCTGGTCCACACTGTAGATTTCACCGTGGACACGCTGACCCATCCCGGGCACGTTCAGCAGGAAGGGGATATTGTATTTGGTGGCGATCACGAGCGGATATCGCTCTACGGTTCGAGCGTGAGCGAGGAACTCGGCCCGGCCTTTGGCAGCATCCAGCATCCTGCAGTTGGGCTGGCCTTTCTTCAGCGTGCCGTAGACGAAGACACGATACATGTGAACCACAGGAAAGACGACACTAACAATGAGCTGTGGTGAAAGAGACATCATTATCATTCAAAATCAACTCACTGACAATTAAAGGTCTTTTTGACTGGCTTTCATCCAGGGGTGCGTGGAAAAGATTGACATTGACATCTCATGATATTTCCTACTACTAATTAATTTATTACATTTATTTAAAGAATTTAAACTTGTGATCCGTTACGCATTATATAAGTTAGTAATTTAAGCAAATGTTCTTGTTTACAGCAATTGATCTAAAAATCTCAAAAGCTTTTTTAATACTGAGGGCCAGTGTGTCTGGAACAAAATATCTAACAAATATTAGGCAACAAAGTGTATAAACATTTGTATGATTTTGTATCACCTTTGACATAGATATTTACAATAACTTGGTTACGTAAGATGATGTTTAAAGTAATTTTAAAATGATCTAAAATGTAGCGTTTTTGACACTGATGGCCCATGTGTCTTTAAATATTAGACACCAAAGTCTATAAACATTTGTATGATTTTATATCACCTCTGACATAGATATTTAAACAACTATTTTCATTTTTCTCACATACCAAATACATGATTTGTTGCAAACAGCAGAAATACAGCTGTAGGAAACCTTAGTACTTCAAATACAAATAAAACATAAAATATAACATTTTGATAACAGTGTCAAATGTTGACCCAAACAATATTTATCTAAAAGTAAAAAGAATGACAAATGTTCATGTCTTTTACATATTATTTACATTTTTAATGTTTGCATGCATATTTATGTATAATTATTTAATAGAATTAACAGGTAATAACGTGCTAATTATATAGATCTGACAATTAGTTGGTTATCACATAATAAAAGCATGCAACATACAAATATACAGTAGGCCTATGCATATTTAATAAAATGACGTTCATTACGTTTTCAAACGGTAAAGTTTCAAGGAAATAGACTTTTATTCTATTCAAGCCAAGCTGTCTTATGCTCATTTAAAAGAGCAGTTCAGTTCACATGAAAACACAACAACACTAAGCACAAGAACTCTTATCATATGATGCAAATAGATACTCGCTGATATTAAATCAGTTCTCCAAACATCTAAACGGGAAGAAAACGACTTATCTTACCAATAATATAATGAATCCCCAACTAGTCCACCAGTCAAGACAGGCAGCAATACTAGCCTCATTTCATTGTTCATTGGATAAAGTTGAATTGTCACTCACCTGCAGTTAAACCAATTAATGTTGCCGTTTCGAAGCGGGTCCCGCCTTCTGAATGTTTGCCGTTGCTACGAGATTTTCTGCATCAGTGAATATTCATGAGTTTCCCGGACATGCGCGTGGAACTGAGAATGTTAGTTTACGCTCTCGGCAGGTTTAATGGAATATTTAAAAATGTGTAAATTAAAATTAGGTAAATACATACAGACAGGCAACGAGATAAAGTAATGTATAGTTTTCAGGCTTGTCAAACTACACACAGTTTTTCACATTTGCTAAGACACCCCATTCTCTGAACCAAATTCTCAATAGCCTAAATCAATTTGTCAAATAAATCACTCCTACTGCAAAACCTTAAACAAGTTAAGACAGTTTAGACACTGTTTGCAGATCTCATGCGCTCTTTTTTTAAAAACTCTAAACACATTCTCACTCAAACGTAGTTTGCGCTGTGAAAAACTTGATGCAAAACCCTAAACACAAGAAAACAAAAGTTAATCACAACTGCAACACGTTTGTCATTGTTTACACACAATAATTCAAAACTGCTCACACTTGTTTCTAAATATGTGAATGTACAAAATATAAGCCAGTTCAAAGTGTACGGCGTGGGTGCGTCCATCAATTTGAGAGGTACAGAAGAGTGCGTATAGGAGGTGGAGGAAGAGGAGGACCAAGAACAGTCATTTCAAATGAAATCAGAGCTACTGTGAGAGACCATTTTCTTGTGCATGGAATGATAGAGGCAGGACAAAGAGTTCAACCTAATTTGAGCTAAATTGATTCTCTGTGGCCACCATAATCAGTTGGAAAGTTCAAAAGAAGAGTGGAAGAGAATCTTGTGTAGAATTGCAAGACTACCACGTTACGTAAGGTGGAAAAACTGGCCTGTGTTGGCATAAACGTGCTGTCTTGTCAAGGCTGGATACGACTATAAGCCAGTTCAAAGTGTACGGCGTGGGTGCGTCCATCAATTTGAGAGGTACAGAAGAGTGCGTATAGGAGGTGGAGGAAGAGGAGGACCAAGAACAGTCATTTCAAATGAAATCAGAGCTACTGTGAGAGACCATTTTCTTGTGCATGGAATGATAGAGGCAGGACAAAGAGTTCAACCTAATTTGAGCTAAATTGATTCTCTGTGGCCACCATAATCAGTTGGAAAGTTCAAAAGAAGAGTGGAAGAGAATCTTGTGTAGGATTGCAAGACTACCACGTTAGGGTGGAAGAACTGGCCCGTGGAGACATAAAAGTGCTGTCTTGTCAAGGCTGGATCCGCCACACCACAGGATTTTTTCCCCCGTTGCCTGCCTGCGACGTAGATGAAGACCTCTGATTCTTTTTTATATGTATGCGTGTGTGTGTGTGTGTGTGTTTAGATTTTGCCAAACAACTCCAAAATTACAATTGTGAGCCATAAATCTGAATGCTGATAGTACTGCATTTGTTGTTTTTTGTTTGTTTTAGGGAAACGTGCATGACAATCTCCATCAAAACACAAGTCTTTCTGTTTTGATGACTGTAGCTGTATTCCAATACCCAGTTACATTTTCTTTTTTCTTTTCTGCAAGTCATTCCACAATGGGGACCTAAATTGAGGTCCCCATGGGTACAGAGGCTTATAAATCATACAGAATGAGGTTTTTTTGAGATTGTAAAAATGCATAAAGTTTTCTGTGACGGGTAGGTTTAGGTGTAGGGTTGGTGTAAGGCGATAGAAAATACAGTTTGTACAGAATAAAAACCATTACACCTATGGAGAGTCCCTACAAGGATAGTTAATCAGACGTGTGTGTGTGTGCCTACTTAACCATATTTTGGGGAAAAATTTGTAGCCAAAAGTGAGCAAAACCTGACAAAATCACCAAAAACCTCCATTTGGGGACGTCCTCATTTGTAAAACTGGAATAAAATTAAAGTAAACAAAGTTTTTTTGAAATTGTAAAACTGCAGAAAGTTTTCTGTGAGGGGTAGGGTTAGGGGTGGGTTTAGGTTAAAAAGTATTTCAGGACATTAGTATTTCAGGACATTACAAGGACATTACATAGACTTATATTGTTTATAAAAAACAATATAAGTCTATGTAATGCCCCCATTTAGATAGCTAAGTAAAGTGTGTGTGTGTGTGTGTGTGTGTGTGTGTGTGTGTGTGTTTATTGCAAAATATTTACTAACTTTTTGTTTTGTTTTGTAATTGCACTGGACACTGTGGACAATGTGTTCTCAATTTTTTGATGTAGTGTCTAATGAATAAACTGTAGTGTGTATATTATTGACTAATGTTTGTGTGATTTGAAAGCTTTGTTTGATTTTGAGTACAGGTGAAATGGTTTTGAAGCGATTGTTTGAAGGTTTAGATTTGTGTTTAGGTTTTGAGAAAATGAGTGATGGTTTCAATAAATGTGTTTAATCAATTCAGAAAAACTGTAATGACACTAAATCTTAAACACTTTAGTATTTAAACGGTTTCCGACATTTACATGAACGACTATAATGACTGATAACCAATCAGTTCCAGTGGCTGTATGTGCTGTTAACTGTTATAGTGGTGAAATGGCGCCATCTAGTGGTTAATCTGTGTATCGGAGTAAAAGTTAAGATTTACTTGCACTGTACCAGAAACAATTATAAATACATTAAAATTATTTTTGTGTGTTATCGTGACTATAGTTGACATATAAAGCTTTATATATATATATATAT
>NW_015634011.1:230236-234306 GCF_001515625.1 Sinocyclocheilus rhinocerous
TGTGTGTGTGTGTGTGTGTGTGTGTTTGTGTGTGTGTGTAGGCTATTACACATTTTCTAATGGCTTAAATAATAATAATACTATTAAATTTGGTTTTTGTTTTGTTTTGAATTATATATAATGCGTGTATTTTTTTAAATGACAAAAGGCATTTTAGTTATACAAATGCTTTTGATAATGAGAAAAACATCTCCATTCCAAGCAGGTATAGAAAGCATTTTAAATAACTTGCTTTTAAGCATGTAATATTTTTCCAAGGTAAGTGTGTTCTTTCTTTTTTTTTTTTTGAAAAACATCAAGGACTTACTATAGAAAAAAAAATACACACACACACATATATATATATAAAAAGATATATTTATACTTTAAATTTAACAATTAAAATAAAAGTTTGTGTCAAAAAATTAATGCCTTTATTCATCTTCTACAAACGCCACAGAAAGTGACAGCTTTTATGTAGTCAGCAGCTCATAATAGTCAGAGCAATAATATTGAACTTTCTGAGACTTTGGTTTTTGTGCTTTAAGATGTATAATATGTTTAGAATTTTTCTTAAACCTTAAAACTGAGGAACCCAGCTGAGTATTTCTGCGAAATGCTTTGAGAAATGGCCTCATTACAGTTTTTCTCGATTGCCAAAACACAATTCATGAAACAATTAACCATGTTCTCACAACTATAAACACAATTTCAAAACTACGCACCAATTTGAACAATCTTCGGTCTTCCAGGTCAAAATCAAATATTTTAGTCAAAAACATTCTCAGAATCTTATCTTTGGCCTCAGATGACACACAAACCTGTCGAATACACAGACTACTTCACTACCTAGAGAACACTAGTGAGATCAATTCAAAACACTGTTACAAAAACCTTCTTTTGGGAATCAGGAATCATTTTGCAAGTCTGTTACAGTATGCAGCATAAACAGAGGTGCAAATATAGAAAAATTCAGCAATAAGTTTTAAGAAAAGTTTACTTTCATTAGGTTTAGATTTGTGTTTAGGTTTTGAGAAAATGAGTGATGGTTTCAATAAATGTGTTTAATCAATTCAGAAAAACTGTAATGACACTAAATCTTAAACACTTTAGTATTTAAACGGTTTCCGACATTTACATGAACGACTATAATGACTGATAACCAATCAGTTCCAGTGGCTGTATGTGCTGTTAACTGTTATAGTGGTGAAATGGCGCCATCTAGTGGTTAATCTGTGTATCGGAGTAAAAGTTAAGATTTACTTGCACTGTACCAGAAACAATTATAAATACATTAAAATTATTTTTGTGTGTTATCGTGACTATAGTTGACATATAAAGCTTTATATATATATATATATCCTCAGATGACACACAAACCTGTCGAATACACAGACTACTTCACTACCTAGAGAACACTAGTGAGATCAATTCAAAACACTGTTACAAAAACCTTCTTTTGGGAATCAGGAATCATTTTGCAAGTCTGTTACAGTATGCAGCATAAACAGAGGTGCAAATATAGAAAAATTCAGCAATAAGTTTTAAGAAAAGTTTACTTTCATTACACTATTGTAAAGAGATCTTACAGTAAATGAATAGCACTAGAAAAGAAAAGGTCAAATAGCAAAGAATTGAATATGAACACACAATAAAATATACTGTCACTTGCTGTACATACAGCAATATATATTATTTGTCAGACTTTCTCTACCTCCAGACAGTCATCTCTCAGTTCTGCAGAAATACAGTACATGTAAGAAGTGCTTGGCTACAAATCAATTCAGCAGTTACTAGTTTGAGGATGTACAACTTGTGCTATAGTACTTACTGTACATAAAAAAGTGAAAGTTGTCGCATCTAAAGTATTGCTATGTACTGTAATTATACTGTAAGTAGTATTGAAACCCTATAGATGAGCCTGTAGGCCAGCTTTCATCATGCACAAGAACATGGTCAACTATAGTGCTTTGTATATCATCAGGAACAAATGTCCTTTGACCCCGTCCCCTTCATTTTTCTTTCCCCCTCCTCTTCCTCTTTGTCTCCCACTATAGGATTAATTTTCCAAAGCACATAATCACTTGTGCTCGTTTTACATCATCCTGAGATTCTGACTTGTGTGTCATCAGTTTTTCTACTTAAGTAAAATGCACCAATGCGAGGTGAACATCCAGGGAGTGAGATTAAATGTAGATGACAAGTGTTTTTATCGAGCATCTTCTGTCAGTGGGTTATTGAAGGGTGATATTAGTTTTTGTTGGATCTGGTTTTCTAATTCAGATTAATGTTCACACATGGATAATTGTGTGCTATTTGAGTTCATATTGGGATTCTGAGGTAATTATATAGTGTGTTCGTGTTTTCTGAATGAGAAAATGGTCAAACCTGTGCAAAATGAGAGCATTTTTTTTTTGTGTCGATTTTTGCAGAAAACGGTAAGCAAATTGGAACGTGTGTTAAAATAGGTAAAATATGTTAAATGTTTTGAGAAACCTGTCTTGTTTGGAAAACTGAATGAATGGTTTGGAAAATTGGGAATCAGTTATAGTGTGTTAAATGAATGAGTTTTAGTGTGTTATAGAAAAACTCTAATGATGTGGCCATCCGCAGAACATTTAAGCTTCTGGGACATCGTATGAGACAAACTCAGCAGGAAATGAGATTTAGATTTGCTTATTTTAATAAAAGTCTTAGAGCTTGAAAAATATGGATAGAGCACATTACATGATGAAACGGCTGACAGTGCAAAACATCACAGGAGTTCAATGAGCCATTTACTGTATATCTGCACATCATCCATCCAGTGATTTATGAATGATTTAGCGTGTTTAACACGTGTGTGTCTCTCCTCAGCGGTGTCTCACTGACAAACACTATCAGGCGACTCAGATTGTGATTAAGGCACTCATAAAGAAAGTTTCAGGATTTTGACATACATACATATATGGTTAAAAAAAAAATAATACACACACACACACACACATATATATATATATATATATATATATATATGTATATATTCTGCCCTCACTTTGGTGTCTCTCTTCCCGAAGTTAGACAGATAGATAAACTCTTTCCAACACGTAGACTTGAGGGAGAATGCGCTTTATTCCACACCACGTTGACTGTGTATGTTGAAACAGAGTGCAACTACAGAAAGGAGAATTATAGTGTAGCTATAGTTATCTGTAAGAATACAATGTCTCAATTTACTGTTATTTATCGTATATAGTTATTTCATAGCTTTATAAACAATAAATCCAGCAAATTAATACAAATGAATCGTAAAAACTTACAGACAATGCTTTCTACAGATGATCACAAGATGAATGGCTGCTACAAGACTGTAGTGTGAAGTTCTACTTAAATAAGGCAACTTACTGAGTTGAACTGACTTAGAATGTTACAATGGTAACTATATTTTAAAGGAGCTACATGACTAGGTATCAGAATTATAATCACTACAAACATTAAACTTAAATAGATGATCCAGAACAATATATATATATATATATTCTAATTCTAATTATATATTAATTATAAATTAAAATATGTATAAATATAAATAAAAAATGTTGGTCAATAGTAATAATAATAATAATAATAATCATCTAATGTTATGATGTTTTTTTGTTTTAAATTATATATACATGTACTTTTTAAAAGACAAAAGGCATTTTAGCTATACAAATGCTTTTAATGAATGAGTAAAACATCTTCACTCCAAACAGAAAAGTAATATTTTTATTTTTATTTATTTAAAGGGGTCATATGATGCGATTTCAATTTTTCCTTTCTCTTTGGAGTGTTACAAGCTCTTGGTGCATAAAGAAGATCTGTAAAGTTGCAAAGACTAAAGTCTCAAATCCAAAGAGATATTCTTTATAAATAATAAGAGTCAGCCACGCCTACCTAAAACGGCTCGTTCTAACACACCCCACATGTCTACGTCACGATGTGAGAAGATTTGCATAACGCCGCCCAAACGTTCACGCAAAGAAAGAAGGCGTAACTTAAAAATATTTGGCTGCACAACTGTTGATAATTCTAATAATAAATCAGCATATTAGAATGATTTCTGAAGATCA
>NW_015634011.1:234540-259648 GCF_001515625.1 Sinocyclocheilus rhinocerous
AGCACACCTCGCTTTTTTCAGACCGATGAGCTTTGTAAAAATCGACGCGTTTCAGAAAGGCGGGGCATAGTGGAGAAACAATAATGTACAGTATGTGGAAAATAATGTGTTTTTTGAACCTTAAACCACATAGACACATTTCATTACACCAAATACACAAAATAATGTTCTTTTTAGCAGCATCATATGACCCATTTAAATACCAAGGCGTACTATAGAAAATTAATATTACATGTAAAAAAAAAATATTACAATTTCACATTTTATTTTATATTCTATATATTTATTTTATTAATAAAAATTACATTTTGGTCAATACACTTATTTTATTCAGTAAGTTGAAATGACAGTAAAGACATTTATAATGTTACAAAATATTTCAAATAAATGATGTTCCTTTGAACATTCTATTCATTAAAGAATCCTGAAAAATAAAGTGTATCACGGTTTCCACGAAATATGAAGCAGCACAACTGTTTTCAACATTGATAATAAATCAGCATATTAGAATGATTTCTGAAGGATCATGTGACACTGAAGACTGGAGTAATGATGCTATAAATTCAGCTTTGATCACAGCATGTACAATTACAGTTTACAATATATTCAAATAGAAAACATATTTTAAATTGTAATAATATTTCAGAATATTACAGATTTTACTGTATTTTTTCTCAAATAGATGCAGTCTTGGTGAGCAGAAGAGACTTCTTTCAAACTGATAGAGTGTTAGGCCATGTCCACACGTACACGGGTATTTTTATAAACAGAGTTTTTCCTTCTTCCGTTTAAAAAAAATCTCCGTCCACATGAAAACGCAAATGCATGCTATGAAGCGCTGTCAAGAGCATGCCAAACCAACAGGTGGCGATGTAATCGCAACCGTAAAGCCATGCTGGCCAATCAGAAGCCTGAAAAAGTTCCCAGTAGGTGGAGATAACAGCGCAGGCTCCGATGTCACAAGCCAAAAACTCCGGTTTCGCTGTCTACACGATAACACTGCAACCGGAGTTTTTTTAAATCTTCACCCTGGCAGGCGTTTTCAAAAATGTTCGGTTTCAGTGAACTGGTGCTGCGTTTGCGTGTCGACGAACGGCCTAACCGCGTAGAAAAAGCTGCGGTTTTAAAAATAACTGCATTCGTGTGAACAGGGCCTTAGTTGCGGTTGTGGACAGCTGGAACACAGATGTGTCAGTCACACAGAAACAGGAATCAGAGCAGATTAAGCTGTCTGCCAGACAGATGCTGTACATCACCATGACCCGACAACACACGTTCACACCTCACACCCCAACAGCACAGATGAGAGAACAGAATATTATTGCAATAATAGTATTATTTTATAGCAACACAATGGTGACCACCCACATATACCACCCACATACTGTGTGTATGTATATATATATATATATATATATATATATATATTCAATTCAAGTTTATTTGTATAGTGCTTTTCATGATACAAATCGTTGCAAAGCAACTTTACAGCAAATTAAGTTTCTACAATATTTAGTGGTAGCTTTATCACGGTTTCCACGAAATATGAAGCAGCACAACTGTTTTCAACATTGATAATAAATCAGCATATTAGAATGATTTCTGAAGGATCATGTGACACTGAAGACTGGAGTAATGATGCTATAAATTCAGCTTTGATCACAGCATGTACAATTACAGTTTACAATATATTCAAATAGAAAACATATTTTAAATTGTAATAATATTTCAGAATATTACAGATTTTACTGTATTTTTTCTCAAATAGATGCAGTCTTGGTGAGCAGAAGAGACTTCTTTCAAACTGATAGAGTGTTAGGCCATGTCCACACGTACACGGGTATTTTTATAAACAGAGTTTTTCCTTCTTCCGTTTAAAAAAAATCTCCGTCCACATGAAAACGCAAATGCATGCTATGAAGCGCTGTCAAGAGCATGCCAAACCAACAGGTGGCGATGTAATCGCAACCGTAAAGCCATGCTGGCCAATCAGAAGCCTGAAAAAGTTTCCAGTAGGCGGAGATAACAGCGCAGGCGCCGACGTCACAAGCCAAAAACTCCGGTTTCGCTGTCTACACGATAACACTGCAACCGGAGTTTTTTTAAATCTTCACCCTGGCAGGCGTTTTCAAAAATGTTCGGTTTCAGTGAACTGGTGCTGCGTTTGCGTGTCGACGAACGGCCTAACCGCGTAGAAAAAGCTGCGGTTTTAAAAATAACTGCATTCGTGTGAACAGGGCCTTAGTTGCGGTTGTGGACAGCTGGAACACAGATGTGTCAGTCACACAGAAACAGGAATCAGAGCAGATTAAGCTGTCTGCCAGACAGATGCTGTACATCACCATGACCCGACAACACACGTTCACACCTCACACCCCAACAGCACAGATGAGAGAACAGAATATTATTGCAATAATAGTATTATTTTATAGCAACACAATGGTGACCACCCACATATACCACCCACATACTGTGTGTATGTATATATATATATATATATATATATATATATATTCAATTCAAGTTTATTTGTATAGTGCTTTTCATGATACAAATCGTTGCAAAGCAACTTTACAGCAAATTAAGTTTCTACAATATTTAGTGGTAGCTTATCAGTGGTGACTGTCAATTAAACTCGGAATTAGTGCTCTGCATTTAACCCATGCAAAGTGCACACACACAGCAGTGAACACACACACACCGTGAACACACACCCGGAGCAGTGGGCAGCCTTTTTTTTTTTCTGCGGCGCCCGGGGAGCAGTTGGGGGTTCGGTGCCTTGCTCAAGGGCACCTCAGTCGTGGTATTGAAGGTGGGAGAGAGCGCTGTACATTCACTCCCCCCACCTACAATCCCTGCCAGTACGAGACCCGAACCCGCAACCCTTAGGTTACGAGTCCGACTCTCTAACCATTAGGCCACGACTTCCCCCTAGTTACGCAAAAACAGAGAAACAAATATATATATATAACCTTGAAAATGGACCTCAGGAAAAAAATTAATAAATGAAGCGACAGACTGAACCCTTCAATGTGTGATTCTCTCTCTGTGCTCTGAGTGCGGTGAGGGACATTATGAGTTTGTGGTTTGTTGGACACGAGCAGTGATAATGCGGTGTGGGAATGTGATATTTTTATGAGGATGTTGGGGCGAGTTGGAGAAGCAATAAGAGCAGATGTGGAGCTTTAATGCGTAATCAGAACAGACAGATGCATTATTGTCCCAGAGCGATGAACATGTCCCACTATTCCAGAGACGCTGACACTTCTGTGTTCAACATCAGAGTACATCAGCCACACGACTCATTTAACAAAGAATTATCATCAACTACAACAATTTACTTCCTCTACAGGGAAATGGGGTACAAAATATGACCTGAAAAGATGTAGATAACCTTCAGAAATCACAGAATTTAGGAGGTCTTATGCATTTAAGCATTTAACTGCCTGGGGGGAAGAAGCTATTTTTCAGTCTGCTTGTTTTGGATTTTATTAGTCTGTATCTTCTCCCGGAGGGTACGGGGTAGAACAGATGATGTCCAGGGTGAGTGGGTTCTTTTAAGATGTAGTTGGCCTTCTTTTGAAGTCGGCTAGTGTAGATGTCACTGAGTATGGGTATTGACAAACCAACAACAGACTCAGCTGCCCTCACTACCCGCTGCAAGTCCTTCCTGTTCTCTTCTGTGAAGCTGGAGAACCACACAGTGCAGCAGTAGGTTAGAAGGCTCTCTATCGCTGACTGATAGAAGTTAGTCAGCAGGTCTTGAGGGTGGTGGGCATGTTTCAATTTCCTGAAAAGGAAAATCTCTGTTGGACCTTCTCCACCTGGTGGGAGATGTATGTGGACTATGTGAGGTCAGCCAAGATGTGCAGACCAAGAACTTTAAAGCTCTCTACCTCCTTCTTGTGTATGCAGAGAGCAGAGTGCTCAGTGCACTTAAATTTTCTTTGATTGTAAAGTCCACAATCATGTCCTTGGTTTTAGTGATGTTTAGGTCCAGATTATTGTGATAGCACCATTCTGTGAAATGCTGAATCTCCTCCCTGCTGGCTGTCTCAGTGTGGTCTGTTATCAGACCTATGGTGGTATTATCAGCAGACTTGACGATGGTATTGCTAGGATGAATGGGGGAGCAGACATTGGAGAAGAGGGAGTAGAGAAGGGGACTGAGAACACTTCCCTGTGGCGTGCCAGTGTTCAGGATGAGAGTGGATGATGTGTGAACTCCCATCCTGACGTTCTGGGGTCTATTGCAAAATCCAGTATCCATGTGCACAGTGAGCTGCCTAAACCCAGGTTGTAAAGTTTTTGAACCAGTCTATGGGGAATGACTGTATATAAATGTATTTAGTGACGACAGGGGTTAAGGCAAGTCGTTAAGGTACTGGGATGCTCGTAGCTGACTTGAGGCAGGTGGGAACTGTGGATTGTAGTAGCGAGAGATTAAAGGTGCAGTATGTCATATTGACAGCTAGCGGTTGAAATGGGTACTGCAGAATATTGTTTCTCCCGTTCCTTCCTCCTCAGACTCGGCGTTCACACGGGTTGCCAGATTGAGGGCACGTTTGCGCAATTGACAATGGAATGCGACAAGCCTTACACAATGTAAGTTGTAGAGTTGATTTATCCGTGTTTTAATATTTCTCTGGTCATATAACATTTTAGATGGATGCCGAAGCTTTTTAGGTCGGGTAGAATCTCTGATCCAGTTCATTTGCTGGCTTCCATGGCTGCAATACGCTCTGTTTTCCACTAAATGGCAACCCTGGCTGTCGAAATACTATTGGGTAAAAAATACTAGTGGGTGGAATCACACAGACCAAAACAAAAACAGACATTCCAATACGGAATGCATATTTTCAAAGCAGAATAACCGGCTGTAGGATTGTTTTTTGGAGAAACAAGTATGTGAGCTTAGCATGTTTCCTAAATATAACATATTAGAAAGAAAGTGACATGATGTGTGGACAAGTATGGTGTCCCATACTCAGAATTTGTGCTCTGCATTTAACCCATCCAAGTGCACACACACAGCATTGAGTAGTGAACACACACCTGGAAAAGTGGGCAGCCATTTTTGCTGCCGCGCCCAGGGAGCAGTTGGGGGTTCGGTGCCTTGCTCAAGGGTCTCACCTCAGTTAACCATTAGGCCACAACTGCCTAATGGTTAGCGATGGTATGGTATTTTTATGCTTAAGTATGATATTTTTATGCTGCCTATGATATTTTTATGCTTAAGTACAGTCAAAAAATTACATTCAGCACCTTTAAAGATGGTGGTGAATATTCCCGCTAACTGGTCTGCGCAGGTCTTAAAGGGATAGTGGCAGTCTATGGCGATCAACATCAAGCTTTTAAAAAAGATGCAGAAGTATCACAGAGTGGTCCCATGCGACACGTGCCATATATTCCAAGTGTTCTGTGAGTATAGTATACCAGTTATGAAAAATCAAGATGAATAAAAATGTGACATGAAATACAATCCATGTGCATTATTCTCTGAGGTAAATATATGCAGGCCCCAAATTAAGCAAACCCAGGGACCCCTTCAAGCCTATCTTGGTGTCACAATGTCAAAATTTGTTTTCCCATTTAAACCTCCAACACACAGAGATACAAGGACTATGTATACTAAATATTCCAGGGCAGGCTACAACGTATTAAAAGCATAAATTCATTAACACCATATAAGGTCAAAGCAAACAGGTTTGCTTAGGCTAAAATTCAGCCCATCAGGCCCACATGTTTCCCATAAATGTTTTGCTGGTGTTAGGGTCTTTAAATTGGAATAAATAAATTGTTTATTAATAAATAATAAACAAATATATTTTTGAGATTTTCTGAAATAAATGAAACTAAAACATTCTCTATAAAAGTGATGTTTTGCCCTTATATTACCCAATAATTAATATTAATAGCTTATAATAATAGTGGCATTGATAATAAGAATCATAATGCCATATTTCTACAGCTTTAGTAACTGTATGGTACAACTGTATGGGGTGGTGCTGTGTGGATTGAAATGCTTGTATTTTCCGCTAGGTCAAGTTTACCTCAAAACTTCAGTTTACATGGAGCCATTAAATCTGGTTTCATCCATCTTCGTTCAAAGATAATGGTGTACGTGTCCATGTGTCAAATTCAAATGGATCAAGCGCTGGTTATTGCTTCAATTGCACAAGGACAAGGATGAGTAATATGTGTGGGCGAGTGGTGACACACCGAAAAGTTTGGTCGCTCCCATTGGCCAGTCAATCTAGGTCTATACAATTCCTTTCCACCACAACCAATCATGGGCTCCCATCTCAGGGTCTGGGGCTTCAGTCCCACGTTTTTTTCATGTCACGTTTTTATTAATCTTGATTTTTTTACAACTTGTATGCTTTTCCAGGGCGAGTTGGGGTGAACTGCAGCGCTAACAGAGTCTCATGAACGTGCAATTGTACACAGAGACCAATGGCCAAGTCAGGATATTCGTTAAATAATATGTTAAATTTCAGTTTGCTTCTCACCAAAATCCTATCGTATTCCCACAGAACACTTAATAGGCTATGACACGTGTCACATGGGACCACTCTGTGATACTTTTGTGACTTTTTTTAGCTTGATGTTGATCGCCATATACTGGCAGGACATTTAAGGGCATACAGCATTAGAACAACACAAGGGTGAGTAAATGATGACTTAATTTTCATTTTTGGGTGAACTATCCCTTTAAGGATTCTTCCTGAGACTCCATCTGGACCAGCTGCTTTTTTAATGTGATTTTACTAAAATTACTAAATGTGAAAGTAACGAAACTAAAGCTGAAATAAAAAAAGAAAAGAAAAACTGAATAGACATATTTAAAACAAAAACACTATAGCATTACTATAATGCTGCTGAGTCATTAATAATGGTATAATAATAATAATAATAATAATAATAATAATAATGGTTTTGTTGGCTTCTTGCTTCTTCCAAGCTCATGAAAATTGTGAAGAAGCACAAAGCCAACAAAACTAAGTATTCCCTGATGAAGAAGGCGAATGAGATCTGCAAACACTATGGTCTACCCAGGCATGAGGATCATCCAGAGAGCGTTAGAACCGTGGGCGGAAAGCCGTGCAGGAGTTCTCTGGATGAAAGTCGAGCACTGAGAGAGAATATCGAACAAGATCGGATCGAGTGTGTGAAGGAGAAGGCTCTACATGGCAAGTTCTTCAAATATCTGAATGAGCCGTTCATAGACAAGGAAGCCAGTCTAGCTTGGCTCAGAAGTTCCGGCCTGAAATATAAACAGAGAGCCTGATCATCGCTGCCCAGGATCAAGCACTTAACACCAGGTACCACCAACACAAGATCCTCAACCTGCAGGTCGACAGTAAATGTAGAATGTGTGGAGTAGCTGAGGAAACAGTAACATAATTTCTGGTTGCTCCACACTTGCTGGCACAGATTATAAGGAGCGACATAACAAGGTTGCAAGCTACATCCATTGGACGATTTGCAAGGAACTTGGTGTTGAAGTGCCTGACAAGTGGTATGAGAATGTCCCCAAACCAGTTGTGAACACCGACGACTGTACCATCCTGTGGGACAAGGGTGTGTTTACCGACCTGACCATCAGTGCAAACCACCTGGACATCATTGTCCACAACAAGAAGGACAAGATGTGTCTGCTCATTGACGTCAAGATCCCAGTAGACCAATATTAGGGAGAAGGAAACGACAAGCTCATCAAGTACTAGAGCCTGGGAATCGACACCAGCAGATCCTGGAACACAAGAACATAGATAGTGCCAGTTGTGATAGGAGCCCTCGGATGCATGAAGAAAGGTTTCCACTGATATCTGGACCAGATCCCAGGGAAGCCAAGTGCCTTTGAAGCACAGAAGATCATGCTTTGTGGGACCGCACACATCCTAATCAAAGTACTCTCTTAGAGAGGAACTCCCAAGGACTCTTTTTGAGACCCGGATGGTGACCAAGAGACTCTCGAGGGGAAAAAAAAGTAATAATAATAAATATTGTCAAATATTATTATTATATCGAAGTATAAAACTAAAATAACAATAATAATAACAATAAAAAGTTATTTTACTAAAATAATTAAAACCGAAAATAACAACTAGAACTGAAATAAAAAATTAAATAGACACATTTAACAACTAAAATTAAAATGAACATTGAAAATATAAAAACTAATTTAAAATATTAATAAATACTAGCATATTAAATTAATCATATTAAAACAACACTGGGTCAAACTGCATATTACAGCAGTTTATTTTATATTTGATTTTATATGTAGAAATTGTGTAACATTACAAACCAATATGCAAAGAAATCGCACCAGGAAATCTCTGTAATGAGACCCAGAAAAGAAGAAAACACATGCTGCATATCATATCACCACTAAAGCATGAAGAAAGTAAAAACCAATTACTTGTTGATGTGTGCTTGATGATTATAGGTGCTCATGATCTCCAACATGAAATCAGATGTTACAGTTAGAATGAACATCAAACATCAAACACCTTCACAAAACAGAGTAAAATAATAATAAAAATAACAGATCATATTGAAACATCTGCTGATGTGTCATTCAGGGCTTTGAGAGGTCAGACGGTCGCAGTGCTGTGATCTTAAACTCATTATTACAAACACACAGCCAGATGTTTAAAAGTCAAAGCAACAAGGACACGGCTGTACCATCAGGTACACTGACCGTCACATAATCGTTCATTTATTCATGACCTCCATCCTGCAGCGATAGCCTTCAAACTATTTTTATATTTACTGAAAAAATAAATTTGACCGTGCAAAACTCACTTCTACAATGCAAAGGTGTTATGAGTGTGTTGCTATGTGGTTGCTAGGGTGTTCTGGGCCATTTTGACTTGTGACCATCTAGCAACCACCCACAACACCATGGCAACCACACAACTCCACATCAACTGAAAACCAGTCAGAGCATCTTAACAACCATTTAGGAAAGAACTGCAACCACCCACAACACCCTGGCAACCCAGCTACACACTTAAAACCATTCAGAACACCTTGGCGACATTTTAGAAAAGCCCTAGCAACCACCCACAACACCCTGGTAATTGCACAGCTGCGCACTTAAAAACCATTCAGAACACCCTAGCAACCACACAGAAAAGCCCTAGCAACCACACACAACATCCTGGCAACCTCACAGCTACACACTGAAGGTGATGATACACGGGGCAATGTTGCCAAGCGATGTTGCTTGTGCACTTTCCCATTGAGAATGGGCACCAAATTTCTATCTGGATACTTTAGATGGGCCGTGGGCCCTGTGTCTCACCTGGTTGCCTGTTGAAGGCAACATTGACCAGCAACATTGCTCAAAAGGTTGCCCGTGTATCATCACCTTTAAACCACTCAGAACACCTTAGCGACCATATAGAAAACTCCTAGCAACCACCCTTAACACCCTGGTTGCTAGGGTCTGCTATATGGTTGCTAAGGTGTTGTGAAAGGAGTTTTGCACAGCATCTACTTATCTTTTTTTTGGAAAAAGTCAAAGTTGATCTTGTTTCGACTGAATTGTCAGGGCATTTATTGCATGCTTATGCTGCCTAATTTCACAAACGAACTCATAAAGATCAAATTTATGATAATGTATTTTCATGTTGCATTCTAATGAACCGCAAAATAAGACGCATTACTTGAATTCCTGCTCATTCTGTAGTTTGTTTCATTCTGTTCTCATCCGCTCCTCCTCCAAACACACAAAAAGCTTCAATCAAGCCCTTAAAGATGTTTAATGCATGTTGGATTGCACATGATTTCAGTCAATCCTCTGAGGAGAAACGGAATAATAGATTCACAGAGAGCAGGATCTCGTTTTCCTGCCCGGCTTAAAACGATGGGAAATTAGAGCTCATTTACAGGACGGTTTGTCTATAAAAGCAATTAGTCTGTATTTGCTAGAATTCAGATCACAAGGGAACATGTGAAAGAGGAAGAGCTTCGTTTGCCTCTTTTATTGTTCGTGCATAAAGAGAAAAATTATGGAAGCCCGTATATGCCAGGTATTTTATATATTTTTATCTCAGGATTCCATTTTTTTTTTCTTGCAACTGCGACAATTCTGACTTCCTTTCTGAAGGGAAAAGTTCACAATTCTGACATTTTCTTACAATAGACC
Source organism: Sinocyclocheilus rhinocerous (assembly GCF_001515625.1). Taxonomy (NCBI): domain Eukaryota; kingdom Metazoa; phylum Chordata; class Actinopteri; order Cypriniformes; family Cyprinidae; genus Sinocyclocheilus; species Sinocyclocheilus rhinocerous. The sequence goes on from NW_015634011.1 coordinate 244,703, forward strand.
AATGTCGGTGTTTGCAAATAGTGATGACGTTTTTTGTGGGCGGAGTCTATCTGGTGGCAGAAAATGACAGTTTTAAAGTAGCAGTGTATGGAAGCTATGGAATAAAAGAATAAAAAAAGGTAATTTTGAGTTTATATTTCAAAATTCGGACTTTTTTTCCTCGCAATTCCGAGACTATACCTCACAATTCTGATAAAAAAAATCAACTGGTCATTCTCTTTTTCCCCCCTCGGCTCAGAATCATGAGATATATCCTACACTTCTGGCGTTTTTTCCCCTCAGAATAGACAAACTCGCAATTGTTGAGTTAAATCAAGTTATAAAGTCCGAACTAGGACATATAAACTTGAATTTGAGAGAAAAAAGTCAAAATTGTGAGATAAAATAGGTCATTGTTATGTATAATGTTATAGATTTAAATAGTATTTCATGCTGTAACTGTAGCTGTAATACAATATGTCCCTTTTGACCTGCATATGTGAATATTGTTTAAATCAAACTTAAAAGTAGGGTAATCATAGCAGGTTTCATCCATAGTCTGTCCATTTAAACGTCTGCGTTTAGCTTCAAATGGCGTCTTTGAAGAGAGTATTCTATAAAAATGATTTGCATTCTGATTCTAACATCCAAAGGCACAACAATACATTTTTTCTCTTCTTCCCTCCACTTGTTCCCAGTGTTTTTCTGTCACCACAATGTGCGCGCAGCTGCAAGTGACATAACTGTGACGTCTACTCCAAATTGGTCTATTCCAAGTTTACAGCTCACAATTCTGACTTTATAACTCGCACTTGTGTGTTATACAGTCAGAATTTCAAGATATCGAAATATATAGGCTATGGGATTTGAACACACACACTTCTGATTTGTAGGAAAATGCTTTGCAGCTGGACTGTGAAAAATGGAGGAACGGGATGATCCAGAATGATTAGGCCTATTTCTGGGATTGTGTACAAGTGCAAATGCAATCAATACAATCAAAACCGAACTAATTCAGATTAGTTGTTGCCGTACCAGCTGACAGGAAGTCAAATTGGGACGTGACGTTTCCATAGAGACCGAATGAAGATTAGAGTGATGAATAGCGAGATGTAAATCAATACGCAGTTATGAGAGCACACTAATTGATTTTATTAATGAAGTGCGCCACACTCCACAAGACAAACAGACTGATAATTATCATCTGCACTTGAGCTTTACAGAGCAGAGATTAGATGAGGTCTGCGGTCACATCAATAGGCTGTCATATATGAGCGCCAGAACCATATGTTTGTGAAACACTCATTTATCTGAATGTACAGACACTATAACAAACTCAACAGCAAATGTCTTTATTTTTAGTTTAACCTTTATCAAGCAGACTCTTAAAAGCAAGATTCTTACTTACAACGATGGCCTGGCAGGTTATTTTAGTATTATACTATTCTTAATACTATTTATATTATTTATATACTTTTATTGTTAATATTTTGATCTAACTTATATATACTTATAAAGTATATATATAATTTTAAGTTGAAATTCCTTCATATTAATACATTGTGTCTTATTTTTACAGATTTTTTTTGTCTTTTTTGTCATTTTTGACAATTAGTTTTTAGTTATTTTGTTAATATTTCTATATAGCTCTGATATATTTTATTTCATTAATAAAATATTTAAATAATATTTCAGTTATTTAGTTTTAGTAATTTTAGTATTTCAACTTAAACTTTTCAGTTAGTTGCCAAGGAAACAAATTGTAACTTTTATTTATGTTTTTTAGTTTAGGTTTTTAATCTAACATTTGTATTTTATTATATTTCAGCTTTATTTAAATTACAGAAATTATTTTGAGTTTTAATTATTTATCATATTATGTGTATTGAATTATTATGAGTTTTAGTTAACAATAACAATACTGCAGGACACAAAAGTTGCACAAGATGATCTTTGAGCAGAATTTGTATTTTTGTGATGACAGATTGCTAAACCCAAGAAAAAAGATGTAGCTAAACATTAATATTAAGTAAATACAAACATTTATGCTTTTAAAATTTAAGTCAGATACTCTAGAAAATGTATATTAACATCTGATCAGCGGTATAACTTTAGTGGAACTTTAGTAGAATCATTTTAGTGAATACTACACAGTATATTCTGTATACTGCATACTTTTTGAAGTATGAAACAGCATGCAATATGAAATGATTAAAATGCACGTGTTGTGCATTTTTATTTTGCACATTTAAACTTTTAATGATTACATTAAAAAAAAGTCAAGTCAAGTGCATTGCTTTGTGGGATACAATATTCCACGTACAGTTGCACATTACTACACATTCTGATAGATGCATTAGATCATGCTAGTATTCATACAGAAAATATGTATACTAAGCACAGAAAACGTACTATAAACTATTTATGTTTAAAAGCAACAATAAATGAATTACTCTCCAAAGACGTTTGAAACTAAATGAATTTGCATTATGAGCCACAGTTTGTGAGAGCGGTGGAAAGCTCACATCACAGGCAGTGTAAATGCAATTTGTTTTCTTATGCTTCGAGTTGTTGCTCCGCCTTGTTGTGAATTTCTATGAATATCTAAACAGCATCAGGCACAAACATTGCATATATTAACATGAGGCTGCCATTACCGGTTCAAGCACTAGATGGCGCTAGAAATCCTTGTTGAGAAGTCGGTGTCGGAAAATGATGGCGAGCAAGAGAGGGTTCTAAGAAGAGAGCACTCAGTGAGTGCACAGGACAAATATTAGCTGATCAACGACAGATAGCAGATAACAGATAATAGATACAGATAACTACAGATAGATCAACTACAGGTAGGACCCGCGTAAATTTTGGAGCAGCTTTCCCGCAGTGGAGAGAACTCAAGGAGCAGGAAGGCCTGGAATCGGACGCCTAGGTTGCTTTGTTTCTTCTTGATAGGTGAATTACATTGATTTTGCTTTTTCACACAACTAACCTGTGTTTTCTTTTGCTTGAATATGCTGCGGCCGGCAGTCATAGCAGATTTCTCCATCGCCGCTGCCAGGGTTGTGTACGTACGTGTGGGGTGGAGTTATCAAAATAGGAGCGAGGTCCTGTTGGTGTATGGGTTTGTTTCGGTACTTTCAAATTATCAACATTGTTTGGCAAAAATCGCTTAGTGTACCTTTACCTGGTATTCTCTATGGGTACCAAATGTCCCCACAAGGAAAGTAATACTTGTGGGGACATACATACTTACATAAATACATTAATTCATTCATTTGGTTCCCATGAGGAAAACAGCTTATAAATCACATAGAATTATCTTTTTTTGAAAATCTAAAATAGCAAAAAGTTTTGTGTGAGGGGTAGGTTTAGGGGTAGAAGGGGATAGAAAATACATTATAAAAACTATTACACATGTGGAATGGCCCCATAAAGCATGTGTGTGTGTGTAAAAATGCATTATAAAACACTTTTTGTATGCATTTTTTGTCAAACACCACTGGTCATCATTGAAGATGATTTGAAAACTGCAGTGAAATCAGTGGATAATGACCTAAATTTGACCTGTTCCTCATACAAAGCCACCATATTACTCAGGAAAATATAACACATGAGTCATGTTATATTGTCATTTGTCATTTTAGAGCTTGGCATTCCCAGTCCTCATTCACTTTAGGTGAAAAAGAGCGTCCAGGATATCCTTAAATTCTCCTTCGGTGCTTCACATAATTTTTGGTTGAACAATTCCCATTAAAATCAGTAGTTTTTGCGCAGGTCGTGGTCACTGACAGACGGGCCGTACAAGGAGTACAAACACGCAAGTGCTCACTAACTGATGTAAACAGAGTAAAGCTGAGTCAGCCTGTAAAAATGCAGTGCGTGCGTGATAGCGTGCATGTAATGAGCTCTTCCATTACATGTGTGTGTGTGTTTTATTCGTCAATCCCGTGGGCAGGCTGCTTGAATTAATGTCAGCTTACTCGCCCTCTATTTTTACGTTTGCTAATGAGACATGAGACTACAGAAATGTAATTAGAATATCCAAATCAATTAGAGCACGTTATTCCTACTGCATCAAAGCCAATACAGATTTTCATAATTTTATAACCCATGTTGTACATATTGTACCAGCCCTCCTCCTGTGATATTTCCATTAATGTGTGTAGTGCTTAAAACCTTACGACCACACTATTATCTTTACAGAAGCTGTATTAATTAATAAATGTGTTATGTGTCTCAGTCTGCTGATTTGCCAAGGCGACAAAACTGTGATTGGTCACTTTACTTGTCAATCAAATTGTCTCGTCCTGTCTAGTGTTATTGTAGTATTATTTATTAGTTTTTAGCTGCTGAACATGGTCAGCTTTGGAAATGTTTATTTGAGACAGTTAACTGACAGTTAAAAAAATCTCTTAACACTGCAGATAACACATGTGCCACGCATTTCAAAAATACAATGTATTTGTACAAAGTGCCTGAAGTGAGCGGATTAGAGCAGAACTGGCATTTTCTTGGTCTTGGTGGTTTGAGTTAGAGTGGAGTTAGTTGGAATAGTTAAAGCAAAAAAATCTAGCAACACATACCTACGTGCTAGAATTGAGAAACCACCTTAGCAACCATGTAGCAACTCTCTGGCAACCATTCACAAGTAGCACACACATTTTATTCATAAAATATACAGTAAAACATATCACTATTGTCTGTGATAGAATATTATGTAATGTCAATATAAACAGGCTGTTGTGTGTTTGTTCTTATCCTTAAGTAAAGACTGACTGCTTTCCTAACTTAATTAAAGAGTCCCTGTGGGAGTGAGACGAAACGAGCATAACAGGAGGCACTGTGTGTTTCATCTGTTTTTGTTATTTTTACCTGTTTAGACTGAGAGCAACATTTTACATTTAAAGTGTACATAACACACGAGGACCTATAGAGTAGTATTGCATCCTTCATATCTCCAAAGAGTCTTTAGTTTTATCAGATTTATAAAAGACAGATACAGCTTTACGCTTCTCGCTGAAAACGCGAGCTCCTGGAGACGTGCTGTGGGCGGAGCTAAAGAGTCACAAGCACGGGAAGCTTTTGCATAGCGATCATCTGCAAGCTGTGACATCGACATAAATAAAACTGGGACAAAAACTTGACTTAAATTTTATTTAATTTGTTTATAAAACATCTGTCACCGAAATGCCGGGAACAAACAAACACACTTGAACAACTCCATTGCTGCCCCGGAGAAACAAACTGCATCCACTGTTCCCTTAACGCTGGGTTCTTTGGAAAGCTGAACAATGTTATCTTTCCCTCACAACCAAAAACATACTTCGCTGGTGACATTGTTGATTTCGTGGTCTAAAAACAAAATGACAAATCCTTCTCGAGCAAGACTTCTGTAACCCGAATGAAGCACGCTGATGGGCTGCTCTTGCTCTCACTCTGGTTGATGTGTGCACGCTCTTCAGGGAGAAGTGCCCATACAAGGAATTCCGCCCTTTATGACGTCATACAGGGCCATACTAAAAAAAAAACTTTCCAAAACTTATCCACCTTATTATTCCCTTAAGAGCGGGCGCCAGCCATTTGTAAATTTAATGTCTGGCTTCCGGTGTCATCTGCTTCCAGCTATTTTTAACTGTACAAAATGGCTCGTTTTGCTGCTTGATATTGCAAACTGGTGTATCTTACCATATTATTTCAATGCATTATCTTAATTATGAACACACTGGTTTGTAGTGCAAACAGTTTTACCATTTACTGTACTGTGTTTTTCTTCTTGTTATTTCCCTACAGCGGCTAATGAAACGGAAGTCTCGCACATTCACAGAAAACGGCTTACATCCACGTTGAAAAATAAGGTGGATACGAACCCTGAAGGAATGTATTTTGCATAGGAATACTCATACATCCTACTTGTTTTTTTGAAACTTTGGCCATGTTTAGCATGAGAATCCAACTCTTTAACAGTATAAATAATTCAGAGTGCACAAAATATTAGACCTCCCCTTTAACTTGCATTGAAGCTGCTATTTTAATTTCATATTTCTTATTTATAAAAAAACAAAAAAAAAAACAGAGTTGCTTTAAATGTAGCTCGGAGACTAACGAGTTACTTTCTCAAAACTAAAGCTTAGTTAGCTAAATTTTCATGTAAATAAAGTAGTTTTGGCCCAGACAGTAAAACAACAGAAAACACGTCTCAAATAATAGGGTGAATGCAAGTAAATTGGGATACAAAAGTATTAAATTTAATGCTTCTTTTTTGTTTGTTTATTTGTAGAGCAGATTACGTGGCAATTAAAATAGCACTGATGTCATATTTTAAAACAACTACGATGATGAATGATCAGAAAGTACCACACTTTACAAAAAACAGTAAACATGAATTTTAAAAATAAAGATAAATGCATGTTTCACTATGACACTTTAACTTTGTTAATTTTTTGATAATATGCACAATATAATATTTACATGCATCTATTTTTACTAAAGCATTTTAAAACAGAAATATCAAGCAAAGAATTTAATGAACATTATGATGCAAATGAATCTGAGAAATGATTCACTGTCAGACTTACCAACTCTAGAGCCATTTTTGCTAAGTTTGAAAGAAGAAATGACAAGTGGGTGATGATAGTATATAATGACAATTTTTGTATAAACTATTATTTTAATTAAGTTAATTTGTGTACAAAATATAGACAAAAAATGTTTTACAAAAACATAATGTGACTTAATTTTTTATGTCTCATTAAAAAATGTATATTAAAATAAGTTTATGTTGAAGCACTACAATTACTATATAAATAAATTAAACTAAAACTACAATGAGAAATAAATTAAACCTAAACAGTAAAATAATAATAAAAAATACTAATAAGAATGAAACAATCACATATAACATGTAAATACTCAATATTTCACCCTAATTATGTCTCTTATCTTCCTGCCATCTCTCCACTTTCTCTGAACTATAATGTGCCAAAAAGCCTGAAGTTCACAAACAAAGGTGAAGGAGAATGGAAGGAGGGTTTGTAGCAGAGCAAACACAGACGGACTTTTACACGTTATATTCAGCTTCATATGGAATATGTAATTGAATAAAGATGTTTCGCCAACAGCACATTGTGTATCAGAAAGGCCTGAAGGACCTCATGAAGAAACAGGCAAGGTTTTAAATTTTTTTTTTTTTAGGTCTGGACGTAAGAGGAGGCAGGTGGATTTGAAACTCATCTCCAGGAGAGGAAGAAATGCTGTAGGGACAAACTGAACCTAAAGCAGAAGAACATGAAGGATGTGTGGAGTGGGATGATGAGAAGCCTGAGAGACATTTAAGATTCTATCCTGTGCAGCGCTGCCATGCAGGATCCAGAGCCATTTGAACCCCATGAGTACTATGAGTACTTATATGAATTTTTATTTGGTACCTATTTAGACAATCAGACTCCTTGTGCATGCAAAAGTCTCACAGCATGGATTTTTACATGGCATTAAGGAATTAATGGCAAATAGAATGTCTGGAAAGGTAAACTGATATTTCCTACTGACACAGTACTAATAACTGAAAAAATAACTGGCTTAAAACATGCATGTGGTGCTGCTGACATAGGAGCTGGCATTCTGACATAGAACCCGGATGTGCTGCACCTTGTTTACAAGCAGAGGAATGCACATGCATGCGTCATGGTACTCTCATGAACGCACGTCGAAGACTGACACGGAAGAGAAATTGTTGAATAAAGTCGTTTTTTATATATTTTTTTTTTGCACACAAAAAGTATTTTCGTAGCTTCATAACATTACTGTTGAACCACTGATGTCACATGGACTATTTTAACAATGTCTTTACTACCTTTCTGGGCCTTAAACGTGTCAGTTGTGTTGCTGTCTATGCAGGGTCAGAAAGCTCTCGGATTTCATCAAAAATATCTTAATTTGTGTTCCGAAGATGAACGAAGGTCTTACGGGTTTGGAATGACATGAGGGTGAGTAATTAATGACAGAATTTTCATTTTTGGGTGAACTATCCCTTTAACTATTTGGACTGAAGTACTGTTTAATTATGACTGTATTCATGTCACGTTTCTGTTTTGTTTTGGTTTGCTCCCTGTGACCTAGTTTTCCTGAGTTGCCCTGATTAGTTAATTTGGTTGTTTATTAATTATCTCATTTGTCTCCTAGTACTTAAGTCCTGTTGTAGCGTCTGCGTAGAATCATGCATGATCTTTGGGTTTTATGGCTTAAGAGACCCTTTTAGCTTTTGACATTTGCATATAAATTACAGTGTGTTCTCCCATGGTCTTTTGTCTGCTATTGTTTGTGTCTACATGTTGTGCTACCCCTTGCTCCTGGATTCCTTCTGTTTCGTATGTGGAAGTATCATTAAAAGACTGTTTTTTTTATTATTCCTGCGTCGTGCGCTTTCACTAGCACAAAACCGTTACAAAATAGCAGACCATCAAAGTGAGTAATATAAGTGCTGTTTCTCTTTCTTTTTTGTTTTGTTTCGCTCCTCTCTCTGTCAAGGGATTTACCAGCCGTCCAGCTCCTTTGCCTGGAGCAGTTGGACCGTTCGCTGGAGGACCACACCAGGGACTTTTTAGATCTGGCATGCCTTACGCACTTCCCTGACCGCTCACTCTGCGTATTCTATTACACCAGCCTGAGCGAGCGGTGTAAGGCACGCCTGCCAGCGAACGGTCCCAAGGAGGATTTCGCCGCTTTTGTGGAGTGGGTGCTGGAGAAAAATGGACTGTTTCTCCATTTGCCCTGCTGAGGAAGAAACCTCCAGCCCCACTCCCGAACCAGAGACCAGCCAGCCATCATCCCGCTGCACGGAGCAATTGCCTGAGCCCACCGCAGATGGAGAGCCTGAGCCTGCCGTGACACGTGAGCCAGCGCGTAAAGCTGCGACTGAGCCGATCGTCACCCCGGAGCCTGAGCCTCAAGACTGTTCTGACCAGGTGCGTGTGTAACCCCTCTCTCCCGCGTCCTCACTGCCACACCTCGTTCTTGTTCCGAGTGGGTCTCGAACCCGGGTCTCCGGCATGGGAGGCGGACTCACTAACAAGGAGGCTAAAGACTGCAGCCTCTAGCGTCAGTCGCTAGTGCATCTCTTGAGATCAAGGAGGCGGACTCACTAACAAAGAGGCTAAAGACTGCAGCCACTCACGTCAACAGAGCCGGCAACATCGCCCATCCCCGAGGGAGTTCTGGTAGAGATCGAGGGCTTGGAGGGAACATAGATGTTCACAAGTCTTTAACTTGGAGTCCGAGTCAAGTCTGAAGTCTTTATCGCTGGAGTCGGAGTCAAGTCTCGAGTCTTTGGTCACGAGTCCGAGTTGAGTATCAAGTCATTTAATGGCTTTCTTAAACAAATTTCATTCAGAATTCTCATGTATTGAAATCTTTCTATTTACGAAGCTGTTTTATAGGCTATAGACAAAATATATATTCTATGATCTGCTTTGTAAAAAAAAAAAAAAGAGGTGTTAAGATGTAAGGTTATTGTAAATCCAGCCTGTTATTTATAGGCTATGTTTTAATCCATTATCATTTTCAAAACAGTTTTTCTGTAATGAAATTCTATAATAAGAGTCCAATCTACCATGACACACAAGGAAATGTGACACAGATATTACAAAACCATACAAATAAAGTATTTCTTTATTATATAAGACAGGGGTATTCAATTAAAGTTCCAAGGCATGGCCTCTATATTTTCTTCCATGTTGTTCAGGGTTATGTTCAGGGTTTTCCTCCTGAGATCTATACTATTTTAATATTTTAGCCTACTTAAAAGCATTATCTAAAAACAATGTAGCTACAATAATCAAAACATTCTCATCTTGAGCAGAAAAGAAAGATAACTAGCAATTTTAAAGTTTAAGTTCTATCGTAGACATCTAACAACAATTTTCCCAATTATAATTACATGATTAATTTTTTTGAAATGTTCTTAGCCTACAGATTATTAATGCTAAATGTAGATCAGAAACGTCTCATCACATCTGGTTTGAACAGAGTCATAGGTTATAGATAGATAAATAGATAGTATGAAAAATAACGTGTCCAGAGAGAGAGAGAAAGCACACGGAGCTGAAAAAAGACTTGAATAAAGCGCGTTTGGCTTTTGATAAAAATACTAGATATTTAAGGATAAAGGACTTGAGTTGCTTTTAACATTTTCACGAGTCCTTTTCCTCGAGTCGAGTCAAGTCTGGAGTCATTTCAGGTCGAGTCTGAGTCAAGTCTGAAATCTATAAAAATGCGACTCGAGTTCGAGTCACTAACTCGAGTGCCCATCTCTGGGAGGGAAGCCCCACCCACAGTCCCACCGCTGAGGGTGAGCTGCAACTGGTTTCTGGACAATATTTAGAGGAACTTATGGACATCTTTAAAGAGGACTTGATAGACTGGTTTGGGGAGGTAATACCCAGTGCTCCTGAATCTTTTATGTCTCCTGTGTCTTGCCTAGGGTTGAGGATCTGGACTCCACCTCGGTCCTTCGACACATCGGCTCTGCCTTGGCTCCTGATTCCCTCATCTCCACCATGGCCCGTCATCCCACTGGCTCCACCGGGCTCCCTCGTCCATCCGGCTCCGCCTAGGTCAGTCGTCGACCATCCACCGCCTCGGGACTCCACTCCTCTGGCTTCACCTTGTGTGCCGCTATCCTGGCTGGCCTCTGGATCTCCACCTGGCTCCTCCTGCTCCGGGCTCCTCCCTCCATCTACTCCGTCCTGGCCCTATGAACTATGCTCCGTTCCTATTGCCTGCCCCTCACCTGCCCCACGCACGCCTCCTGAACCCCCTCCCTCCTTCCCTCCTTCCTTCCTTCCTTCCTTCCTTCCTTCCTCTCTCTGTTGGACTTCTTTTGTCGGCACGAGAACGCGCCATTCCAGGAGGGGGCGAAATGTCACGTTTCTGTTGTGTTTTGCTTTGCTCCCCGTGACCTAGTTTTCCTGAGTTGCCCTGATTAGTTAATTTGGTTCCACCTGTGTTTATTAATTATCTCATTTGTCTTAATGAGATAATTAGTTTGAGATAATTAGTCATTAGTCCTGTGTTCTCCCTTGGTCCTTTGTCTGCTATTGTTTGTGTCTACATGTTGTGCTACTCCTTGCTCCTGGATTCCTTCTGTTTCATGTGTGGAAGTATCATTAAAAGACTGTTTTTTCGGATTATTCTTGTGTCGTGCGCTTTCACTAGCACAAAACCGTTACAATTCACATGAAAAATTATTGCTGGAATTATGGCAGCATCATGGGAAAGGGTCGCTACGCAAAGGTTCATTCCAAATGAAAGTGAGTAAGTGAGAACAAGAAAAAATAGAGGTTTATAGACTCATACATGCACTGTCTAAGCTGAAATTCTTTCTTACCTGAATCCAACGCCCTTGCACCGCTTTAGGACAGTTTTTGTCTCTTCTACACACTTGATGATTGAACACTTCAGATCCTGTTTAGCCTGTAGCTGTTACTCTCAGTGACATCTGCACTGACTGGCGTCATCATTTATGCTCCAATGAAGCTATAAATGATAATCAGCTGGTTGGTACAATGCTGGTCTGATGCCTTAGAGGTTAAAGGACAGATATCAAAACAACTGGACAAGATATTTTCAAAAGAAAAAGAAAGAATGGTTCACAAGCCTTAAAAATAAACGAAGATCCAGACAGGTGAGGCCTCGTAACGGCATCATATTTAACTGGCCAACATTTCTAAATCACTCTTAAACCTCTCGTCTGTCTGATATTGTTGAGGATATAAATTAAAATAAATCATTTGATACAAAAGCAGTATAAATAAAATGACAAGAGCAGGCAAAATATTGTTTTATCTCTTCATTTATTCTTATATGATTAATATGATTATGCTTACATAACATTTAGGAAAGTATAGAAGATTAGTTTCCTAAACTACATAATATTCACGTTTATGATGATTATATAGGCATAAAGTGAGGCCGTTGTCCAGTGAGCTTTAATGAAGCTTCATAAGTGTGTTTGTGCTTTAGTACAGTGGTTTTTGTGTGTTTGCTGACACATCTACAGCATTACTGATGGTCCCTTCATAAAGCATATACCTCTATTTGTGCTAAGATACCTAAAGAAGACTTTGGCGAAGTGGAAGTCATCCTTTCATTTAGACATTTTTGCTTCCTGCAGTATTTGCGCTGGATGATAAGATGTATTAGCAGGAAGAAGAGCTCAGAGGATTTTCTGAGGAAGGTTATCATCAAAGACCATTTGTTCAGATATACCACTGTACCGATAGCTGCGAGATAACTGCTTTTGAAAGTTCCTCAAGAAAGGTCTCAGGAGGCCAGTGCTTTTCCAAATCCTCAAGGAAGAGTTTTTTATGAAAGAGATTATTATGAAAGGTTTGCAGCCTGTGATCAAAATTTCTGAATACAATTTAAAAACCTGATCTGTGTTATTTTCTTGCAAAAACATGAAAATTAACCAATTTTATTTAAAATAAAATACATGCAATTTAAAATGTAATTTAATTCTGTTAAATGTATGAAATAGTAATAGATCTATTCATAAAATAAATAATAAATAAATAATAAATAAATAATAAATAACTGCAAGATAAGCTATAATGTAGTTAAGTTGGGGCTAGTTGCAATTTAAAATGTAATGTAATTTTATTAAATTAATAAATGGTAATACATCTATTGAAAACAATAAATACAGACAAACAAACAAACTAACTCTATAATGTACTCAAGACTAGATAGTTGGTGCTAGTTGCAATTTTTAATTAAATTTCTTTTAAAAATAGAAACAAACAAACAAAAAACAAACAAACAATCTAGTCTTGACTACACTGTTTATAGATAAATAAATTAATAAAAAATATAATTTACTTCTATTAAATTTTAATGAATGAATGAATGAATGAACGAATGAATCATGTAGTCAAGGATAGCAATTATTGAGAAACCTGTATTTCTCATAAAATAAAGAAAAATTATTTGCTATTTTTTTCATACAATAACTTGTAAAAAAAAAGATAAAACTGGAATAAAATTTATTTACTTGTTTTTTCATGTCATGATGTAGAAAAACAAATCAAATTTTGTCACCTCTTGGACGTCACAATTTTATGAAATGTTCAATTTTCCTAATAGATGGAAAATCTTACAGTAACATGATTACGTATTTCTCAAAATGAGATTTTATTTGCTTTGGAAAAGTACACCAATTCTTACCCAATTTGTGGAAAGTGTCAGTAAATGCTCATTATGAAAAGCTTTTTTAATATGTGAGCTGAGCATTGGCACTTCTTTTCTCTGACGTGACCACACCTCATCATTCATTTAATACTTTCACGGTTTTCATCTTCGCCTGTAGCTGTTGTATTCACTGATGTCTACACTGAGAGCTAAACGAGAGACTGTATAATTTATGCTCCATTGTGCAAATGCTTCATCCTGACAATGAACCCATCAATGATAATCGATTGGTATTCATCTTTAGTCGCTGCTGCACAAATGTTGGTCTGATGCTAATATCATCGCTCCGAGATAAAGAGGCACTTGGGCAGGCCGATCACATTTACCAGCCAAAATATTCAACTTTCCTGAATGCATTCGACAGGCATTAAAACCACATCTTATCATCGAGAGGAGGCCAGAGATCAAAGCACATGAAAAAGTTATTATTGAGTCAGAACATTAGCATTAGCATCCCAAATCAACCTCAGAAATATTGAAGGTGCTGATTTGAAGGTGCCCCCCCAGCCCCCCAAAAATGCATTATACTAAATATGTAATTTTACATGAAATGAACAAATATGATGGAACAAATATGGTTACAAATATAGAAACTGCACTGAGGCGAGCTCCGCAACAGACTTCTACCCGACAGTCAAAGTGGCATTGTCACGAAAGTGTGGACTCCGCAAGGGTTTAAGGTGCAATTTGGGACAGGGTCTGAGTTGAACTTGAGAACTGTTTCAGTCCAATTTGTGAACAAATACTTTAGTCAGTGAGTTGAATTGCAGAACCAGATCAGTCAGATTCATTTAAAAGATATGACTCAAAGAATCATGTGTTTGTTCATGAATCAGAGGTCACTACTTCTCTCATGAACGCACGTCAATATTTTCAGTGAATAATGAGAATGCTAATGTATATGCAAATATGCAAATGTTGAATTGTATGGATTTTAATTATACTTCTAATGATTGACAGCCTCAGACTTTCCTTACATTTAAAATAGTGGCCTGACACTCCTATACAGTACAATATTACTTTTATTAATATTTAGTATCATATATTGAAAATTATCTAAGTCAGATATTATCAAATTCAAAATTCGACTGTTAACTCCTGATTAACTCATAATTAAATATTGAATCTATTGGCAATCATAAATAATACACATTTTAGTTTATAATTTGGTATAATTAGAGATATAGCTGTGGTGTATTCCAGAAAGGAATTTCCAAGAGTTTCCAACAAAACCCACTTTCTGGAATACACCCCTGGACGATGTCTATATTTACACTGAACTCTGTTTTAAAAGATTCAGCTCGTTTAAAGACACCTGACAACAGGTCAAACTATGAAGATGGAGCTTCTTTGAGATTCCATATGACAGCTGATGGATGTTTTCAGACAGCCTCCTGCCCTCAGGATTGCGTTATCATCTTGGCAAGGTCAGGAACCGTACAGTCATAACACGACCACAGGTTGACATCAAGAATGGCGAAACCTTGAGAAATTACAAGGCCAAGTTTTGATTTTCTGATCGCTTCTTCATTTCTTGTATATATATATATATATAAAGTATATTGCAGTTATAGTCAGACACACACACACACACACACACAGATATATATATATATTTATAATTATATAATAATTATAATATACTCATAATGTATATATAATTTGTATATATATATATATATATATATGTGTGTGTGTTACATATATATATATATATATATATATATA
>NW_015634011.1:259659-260653 GCF_001515625.1 Sinocyclocheilus rhinocerous
TATATATATATATATATATATATAGATATAGTGCCACTATGAGCATTAGTACTCTTATGGGTGAAGGCTAACCTGAGTTCTTTTAAGATCTGATATCCACTCAAATGTGTTTTATTTTAATAAGGGCAAAACATTAATCGGGTTGCTGGTGTTCTCAAATAAACCTACAATAGTAAAAGGATATAAAATAACTCAATAAGCATCAACCATTAAAGCAAATGGATAAACAGTTTATTGAATATAAAATAGAATAATAAACACAAAAATATGAATTGGCAAACAATCAAAAGACAACTCAGTGTAACTCTTAACTCTAATCCTAAACAGCCGGAAGAAATCAAATAATCAAATATAGTTCTCATTGCAGGCCTGGGTCGACCCTTGGGTTCGTGGTAGCCTAAACTCGTGGCTACTTCGCTCCTAGGAGCAAAATAAAATAAAATAAAATGAATGAGCTCACCACGCACGTATTATGCAAATAATACCATCCACGCGGATTTTGCAGCGTTCTCTCAGTCCCGTTGCAGCACTCTCTCTATCCAGACGAATGTCTCAGACTGTACTTCCAGTCGGTTTAGTCAAAAAATGTGTACAGTCCCTCGTCACAAGCAGCACTTGCGCTAACAGCTAACAGCTAGCGTTAAACTCTAAACTGTCTGTAAACAAACTGAATTGAGCCTTTAGTCAAACCACTATTCGGTGTTGAGATATAATACGATAGTTCGTAAGGTTAGTTACCCTAATCTATCAGATGCTATCCCGGAATGTTATTCACATATCACTGACTACATTTACATGGACATCAGTAATCTAATTATTTACCTTATTCTAAATAAGCCAATATTATGATTATGGTGTTTACATGAGTTGCTTTTAGAATATTCCTTTCATGTTCCCGTTTTACATGTTATAGTACATAGTTCGATTAATGGCACACGTCATTACGTCCCACGTGACGCCATCCGACGTCCCCTCCGGAATTTCACATGTAAAC
>NW_015634011.1:260744-261068 GCF_001515625.1 Sinocyclocheilus rhinocerous
ATATATATATATATATATATATATATATATATATATATATATATATATATATACCCTTTGTTTTTAGGCAACCTTAAACAAAATTGGTGACCACAGATATATGAAGAGTTATCCATTTTAGTCAACCTGTGATTGAGAGAGGCCCATGGAATAATTGGTAACTACATTTAAGTTCAAAAGGATTTTAATGCTTCTTGTTTACATTACACTACATTAATTACAGACAAATCTGAAAAAAAATGTCACGTTTGTTTGTGCTTTAGGAGGTTATAATATGAAGCTATACTGTTAGCATGATGTTAGCTCTAAACTGCTGGATGATAC
>NW_015634011.1:261095-261395 GCF_001515625.1 Sinocyclocheilus rhinocerous
CATCAGTAATCTAATTATTTACCTTATTCTAAATAAGCCAATATTATGATTATGGTGTTAACATGAGTTACTTTTAGAATATTTCTTTCATGTTCTCGTTTTACATGTTATAGTACATAGTTCGATTAATGGCACACGTCATTACACCCCCACGTGGCGACATCCGACGTCCCCTCGGGAATTTCATGAATAAACATATAGTTCGTCTTCGTGATGATGCCATGTACAGTTTTGGGTGTTTCATTTTTAATTTTATGAAAGCTTCAAGTGCAGTTAATTATTTGTACGTGCATACAGACG
>NW_015634011.1:261408-281082 GCF_001515625.1 Sinocyclocheilus rhinocerous
TTTTGTTCTTTGTTTTGAACTTGATTTTGTTCTGAAAATTGTAACATTTTAAATAGGCTTTGTTTATGAAAGTTGGCCATTGAAGTTTTTATGAAATTGTATTTCCCTGCAACATTTATAAGTGGGATGTTAAGTTTTATTAGCCCAGTTCGGTAAGGTCCGTTTTTTTTTGTTCTTCAATTTGAACTTTATTTTTGTGCAGAGAAAAACCCTGGATGGATGGTCAGTCCATCACAAGGCTCACACATATATTTTAAGAAGTCATTTTTATTGAATTTCTCTTCCTTTGATATAGCATGAGGTGAAAATGTTTTACTTCAACATGTTCAATGGCACAGTTTAACTCCTTGTGGCTCAACTTGCCCTTTCCCTAGGGTCAATTTACCCCGCACTGGAGAAAAATTGAGCCAAGAGACCACTTTTTTTTTTTTTGGAAAGTCATATTTTGAAAGCAGTTTATTTTAGATCCAAAGTGATTGTTGTGATTGTTAGTAATGCGACTAAAACAGGAATACTCCACATGTCTTAATTCGATTTCTGTTTACTTCGATTATGACTTTAGCCGGATTAAGGTAATCAAAAATCTCTGTTTACATGGTAGATTCTTAATCAGAGTATTGTCATAATCGTATTAAAATCGGAGTATTGTTGTCCATGTAAACGTACTCACTGTCTCTATTTCTCGTGCTCTCTACACACAGCTTTTTTCCTTCCTGTCCGACGTCCTCCCTTTCTTCTTCGCACAATACAATACACTTGCACAATACAACTGGTGAGCCTATATAACTTTTACTTTATAAAATAAAGTATACATTTTACATGTCAAGTAACAATAATAATGTATATTTCTTTTACAGAACTGGAAACATGTACAATATTAAAATAAACAAATTTAACAAATCAGTGACTCAGATCTCATTTATGATATTACCCCCATTTTCCCCTGGGTTACACCCTCCCCTCTTAAACTGCCCGGATGTCCTCATTCAGACCAGTTTACGAAGTACAAGGATGCACATTATTTGGTTTTTACCAATCTTAATGACCAGGCCTCTATGAATGATAATTAGTGGTTCATCTTTAGATTTACCTGGTTCATCATAAGCAAGCTTTCGCACTGGTTTTATCAGTCTCTTAGACTGAGTATCAGATTCTCCTGACAATTTACTGACCGGCTTAGCAGCTAATACTGGGTCTTCTTTAGCCACTACTATCACTTCAGGATCGTAGCCCTGACTCTCACAACTGCTCTGAACAAGACATTCCTCCTGTCCAGAAGTTTCATCAGCATAACCTTATGTCAGTGGAATCTTGTTCGACTGGCTGAATATCTTGTTTGTTTGTTATGACCATTCTGTTCATCACAGATCTAATTTGATCTATCCCTCTTCGAATCACTTCTCTACAATGAGCCTCATTTCTCTTGGAAGTTAAATAATCAGAGTCAGAAAAATAATCAGAGAAATCTTTCTTTTTTGGACCCCTGCTCTCACTCTCGAGAGACATTCTCTCCCTCTTTTGTTAAATCTTAGACCTAGTCACACATTTCACAGGCAAATCGAGTTCAACATCAACTGTAGTGACCCTGACCATATCTCCAATAGAAAGGAGATGATCACGGTGAATAGTCTTAATCCCCCCTTTCCCATCCTCACTCTCATTCAGTGCACTGGCACATGAGACAACCTCTCCACTACAATATAAGGATCAGGAGCCCACTTGCTTTCCAGCTTGTGTTTTCTTCTCAATCCCAAATTCCTGACTCTATCACCCACCTCAAGTGCCTGAAAAGAAACTCTTTAATCATATAATTTTTGTTTCTTTGATGTCTCTTTGTTGCCACTTCCGCCACAAGCAGATATGAATCTCTCAGATTCTCTCTTAACTTTCCCATGTAGCGAGAGTGGTTAACCTCATCTGCGTCAGATATGACCCCGAAACACAAGTCGACTCTAAGCCTTGCCTCCCTGCCAAACATGAAATAATAGGGCAAATATCCCACATTGTGCTGTTGTAGGCATGCACTAAATGAACAATGTGTTCACTCCAGCGATGTTTTTTTCTCTCGACTGAGTGTCCCGAGCATGGTCAATAAGGTTCTGTTAAACTTTTTGAGTTGCAGGTCCCCCTGGGGGTGATAGGGTGTAGTTCTAGACTTATGAATTCCCATAAAACTCAGCAATTCCTGAATCAACCAACTTTCAAAATCTCTACCATAATCAGAATGGACCATGGCAGGCAATCCATAATGAATAAAGTATTTGTCAACAAGAATTCTCACAACCTCATAAGTCTTCTGGCTTTTAGTAGGGGAAGCCTGAGAGTATCTTGTGAAATGGTTGGTGACAATTAAAATATTGCTAAATCCCTTCGAGTCAGGCTCCATCGAAAGAAAGTCCATGCATATAAGATCCATGGGACCATTGCTAACGATTTGGTGTAATGGAGCAGTTTTTTCATCAGAGACTTATGAATGACACATTTTCCACAGTTCTTTATTTTTTTTTTCAACCTCTTCTGACATTTTAGGCCAAAATAATCAGTTTCTGTTCATGTCCAGGGTTCTGTCAACCCCTAGTAGTCCGAAATCATCATGCATTGCTTTTAACACCATGCTATGAAATTCACTCGGAATAACCAACTTAAAGTCATTCTCACCGGATGATCTCTATCTCATGCGGTAGAGTATACCATCTTTTAATGTCAGCTAAATCATCTCATGCTTCATTGTAGACAAATGCCTCCAGGCCATTTCCCTTGTTTCACTGCCTGAATAGTTGGTCCTATTATTTCATCAGCTTGTGCTTGTTTAATGTCTTGTTTCTTCAATTGTTCTAGGGGCATCAACTCCAAATGAGCTGGACATGCATAGAGATATGGGATGCAGTCTGGGGATGCTGCCAACAAATCTACATACAGAGGGGAACTAAAAACCCGAAACTATGTCAACTCTCTGACAAGCAGATTTTACACCTGACTCAGGTATAGTAACCCATTCAGATTTGTCTTCTTCATCTGGAACAGTACTCTTCATGCTCCTCTAGAGATCCTTGAGACTCCCTACTTTAATGCCTATCTGTGCAAGATTGACACCTCTCTCATGACATTGCTGCACTAAGCACCTGATGTGACTAGCATTAATCCCCAAAAGGATTGGAGATTGATCTGTATTCTTGATACTGGACAGATCAAAGCAAGAACAGTCACAGTTTGGTTACAGTCTATCACTTCCTCAGGCTATTCTAACTCCATCACCATATAACACCGATAAGGGTAACTGACATCCGACTCACTCAACCCCCATAAGGCTAGACCTAACACCGGTTGTATCAGAAAATCCGATAAATGTTCCTGATACCACTGTTCAAAAATAATGGTTACCTGGGAACCACTATCAAGCAATGCTTTGCAGGGGTGTCCGTTAATCTTCAACGGAATCAGGCTAGGTGGACCCAATAACTCTTCTGGGATAACAGCAGAATTCTCTGCTTTCACCAGACTTCTCTTCACAGAGCAGTCAACTTTTGTGTTAGCAGTACCACCTGTTTGCTGCTGTTTCCTACTGAGTTTCAAAGAGTCTTGTAATCACTTTGCTCTGGTTCTCTGGGTTTGGACACTTATTGGCAAAATGCCCATTTTCCCCACACCGATAACATAACTGTTCCTCTGAGGGTTTTTGAGGTTGTTGTTTCTTGGATGACACTTCAACTTTCGAAACTGTGACATCTGTGTATCAGGTCAGCATCAAGAGGGGTCTGACAAAGTGTAACAATTACAGGCTTTTTTTTTCAACACACTCTTGTGCTACAGGGGTGGGTTTTCTTACCACAGAAGCAACCGCTCTTTCACCTCAGCCTTTAGACTCTGAATCTCAGCTTGTTTCCCATCTATTTCCTGTTTAGCTTGAACACACTGTACAAAGGGATTGACCTTTTTCCTTGAAGCTTCATAAT
Source organism: Sinocyclocheilus rhinocerous (assembly GCF_001515625.1). Lineage (NCBI taxonomy): Eukaryota > Metazoa > Chordata > Actinopteri > Cypriniformes > Cyprinidae > Sinocyclocheilus > Sinocyclocheilus rhinocerous. The sequence continues at coordinate 265,362 of NW_015634011.1, forward strand.
CCTCCTCAGACTTTACCTCCTTCAACAATTGAAGGAAAGTAGGTGGTCTCTCTCTTCTCTTTCTTAAGCAAAGATTAACCAGCATAAAGTCAGAAGCAATATCCCCTCTCAGTACTTGTTCTAGCCTGGCTCTGTCCATGTCGGTGGTGGAAATACCTACTTGCTGCACCACTTTGACTAATAACTGTTCTAGCCGCCTCAGAAACTCAGACAACTTCTCAGTTGGTTGCTGTCGCATCAAATGAAACGCAAAATATAAGTCTTCACCAGACTCTGCACTCCCAAAAGCATTTTCAAGGCTTCTAAGCAGTTCACAGCACTTATCTCATGATCATTGATTCTTGCAGACTTGACTATTTGAAGAGCCGGCCTTATAAGATTCTTCATTACTCTGCATCTCTTCTCTTTGTCTGCACATTAATTTTCCTCAACCATTAACTGAGCTTGCTCTAGCCAGTTATCAAACTGCTCTTCTCCACATGGAGTTGGCAACACACCACAAAAGAGACAAAGACGGCGATAACTACCTGTGTCAAGTGACTGTTAGTCAGTTCAGAACTTGGAAAGAAGTCACAAAGGTCTTCCACTGTCTTACCTTTTGCTTGCAACAACCTCAACAGTTTGTTGCTAAACTCATTAGCAATGGCAGGGGCTTCACCGATTATAACAACGGGCCAAGCCTCTCCACCACTGATGGGCAATATCTCCTACAGAACATTTTCAGCTTTCAACTGTTCTCTACACTCACATAAAGCCATTATCCTGTTGTGGTTGACACTAAATGTTTTTCCTCGTAACACGGCCAAGAAATTTCACCGTATGCAGTGTATCCTCAATCTGTGCGATTTCAACATCCTCAGGTACCATAACCATAAGTGTGTGAGCTTCATCTAGACACTCACCACAACACCATCCTTTAAGCTCAGCTACTAGCTCTGATCTGTCGGCCATTTTACCATTGCTGTGGACACACACACCACTAGAAATGACTAACCAGAAGCCCTTATCCCAGCGGTGCCTCCAATTCTTCTTTATGCAAAGAACTCTGCTCATATTTTTTGCATAATGATGCATTTAAAAATTAATGGCCAGATGGATGTTTATAAAAGTTCACATTGTTGTTGCAGATGAAATATGAGATAAGATTAAATCAATATATATATATATAATATATATATATTTTTTTACCAGGTTAAATGTTGATTATTAGTAACTCAAACCCCTTTATCCAACTCTCTTATAACCATCGGTCATGCACATCCACCATGTTTGTAGTTTTTTGACACTTTTTTGTTTGTAGCTCTGAACCGAATCCTTCTCCAAAGCGCAGTGGTTTGTGGGTAATATTAGCCATTAGAGTGTGCATGGATCCACACTGAAATTGTAGACCATCCGGGGACTTTTGGCATACTCTTTTCAACATACTATGATTTGGCACTTATTCTAATCTCACATGCTATTTAGGATGGATAGTATGAACATTGGGATGCAGGGCCCTTATTAAAATTAGTCTCAGCAGCTTTGTGAATAGGTTTTAAGAGCAAACTCTTACCTAAGAACCCCTTCAGCTGTGATTTATTCACAATACAGCACGCCTCGAGTACCTTATTGCTTTTAGAAAATGGTTACCATGCAATACATATATTAAAACTAAAAACGTATGTTACTTTTTTTAAAGTAAATTCATTAAATGCTATCCTTCTGCTATGAAACAGTTCCTGACAGTGACAGTAAATGGCAAAAGAATCTTCCTAGGTGTAACATGCCTCATCTTATGGAGCTCAAATAGAAACAGAGAATAGGAACTGTTGTCATCCACTGTGCACGTGTTAAATGATTACCATATTCATGCACCATGGTATTTGCATGAAAGTATAATACTAATACTATATGAACCTTTTGCTTTAATTACTAAAATGCTTAGAAATGTAGACATTTCTTTATCATACAAAAATGTGTTTAATTTCAGTGTCTATCTATAGCCATCAGAGTTGCACCTCAGAGTATGTGTTAATGTGACATTTAAAATGCAAATGTAAAAATTTAATACATTTGGGGCTGAAATAAAGATACTCACTTGCAGGCCTGTGAGCGAAAAGCACTGAAACAGTGGTCATGATAATTAGTACAAGAAAGAATTAGTGCCACATCATTTGAAGCACAAAACAGCATGTCACTGAATTCTCCATCATTCATTACTTTGAGTAATTGCAAACAGCTTTCAGATAACACAGACTAAACCAAAGTCACTTACCAGAGCAAATGTTATTGCACTCACCGTTCATGGCCAGAATTATTTCACTGTTTGCTCTGTATTACAGAAAGAAAAAAAAGCAACAGAAGACAAGCACAACTTGAAAGCATTATGCCTAAGCATACTGCAAAAATCATCTGCTTTATTCACTGCACTGTAAGAAATTCACACCGGGTGTTTGGTGCGAGGAAAGTGCGGTAGAGACTTTAATCACGCTAAATGATTGAAAGCATCTAACAGCGATGGTGCGTTTTTTGAAGCTTAAGTCAATCAATAAGTAAAGAATGAGAAATTTATCGCTCTCACACAGTGCACAGAACTTCTTAAGAATCTCTTACTTTTAGACTGATAGTTGAAGACTGAAATAGAAATGATCGCTTGTGGGTAATTAGATGTAATTAGCTTCATTGCGAGAGTGGCAGTCGGTCCAGATGATTCGTATCCACCTGTCAAGAACTTCAGCTTGAGAAAGCACTCAATTAGATCTGTCTTCTGCCCTTCAGAGGGACAATGATCTAATAATTACAGAGGCACAGCTCCGTGTTTTTTTTTATCTTAATCACCTATCAGAAATATCTAATGATAAGATATATTTAAAGCAATATGTACATTCACATTCAATTGCAAGGCAGATGTTTTGTTTTCAAAGCAGTACACAACAAAGTAAGGACACAGGTGGAGGTACAGTGATGCTAGAAGATGGTAATGCCGTGGTATTTGCATAATACAAAAAGTTACTTATAAGAACATGTTGCCAGTTCAAAAAATTTAATATTTTATGTTGAAAACATAAACATTGTATAAAAATGGTACAAAACATAATATTTAATATATATATAATAATAATAATTATATTATAAATATAAAAATATTACAAATATTATAATAATTACAATAATTAATGTATTAAAAAAACCCCCCAAAAAAACCAACCTAATATTTTTGCTGGTTTCTAGACCCCATGAGTCAGTCTGGTGTTCACCTGATTTAGTTGGTTGGCCAGCAGGTCTCTCAGTTTGACCAGTTCACTACTGGCTAAAAAACAACACTTCTAACAGGGTTACACACTGAAGCATTCCTGGACTACATTCGTTTATATTACACTCTAGGATCACAATCACAGACGTCTGAGAAAGTTTGAGAACTCGGTCAACAGAGTTTTGCGTGATTCCGATCGACTGAACTACTTCCTGAACTACATCCTGAAGCAAGCGATGAATGAACTGTAGTTCACTACTTTTAAAAAGCAATGATATATAAAGCCACTGTCATACCAACAATTTTTATGCCTCGGGGGGAAACCGAACTTGACTGGATTAGATTAGGCGTCTCACCTGCAGAATCCCGCCGGCAGCAGGAGCGGTTAAGACTCAGTTAGCACGACTGATCCCAGGTGAGATCTTTGATTCTCTCTGTGTCACTATACTATCCCCCCTGCCTTCCTACCGGGACCGACGGCGTACGATGGGGGAATAAACGGCTCAGACCAGCACCGAGTAGATAAATGATTGAACTAGCAGACAACTTAAAAGGAGATTATGGAATGCAATGAGCTTTCTGGGCGCTGTTACATACGGTATACGGCTGTGTGCATGCTTGAGGAAATTGCTATCGGTCTGTGAAGGAGAGAGAGAGTTTCTTAGCTGGAAATAATGAATGGCTTTGCTAGTGCTTGATGCATGGGAGGAATTCTACAGGTGCTAATGCATAGATATGACAGTAGTTCCACAGTGAAGGGGACATATTAGTGTTAAAGGGGCCACTGCAACCTTTTATGCAGAGGGAGGTCTAAATAATGTTATCATCAACAGGCTTCATCTCAGAAGCTGAAAAAGTAAACATGTACTAAGAGTTCCGCATGTAATAAAGCACAAGAGTCCAGAAGTAAAAACTCCATTTACTTTCTCCATAGGGAAACTGATTTGTAACTGATAAACCTTTAAAGATCCACTGAAGTGCCTTGAAACGCGCAGCATTATTCTGTGTTGATGTAATTGACCCTTCGCAGGGAATTTGATTGGCAGGCGATCTGACCAATCATAACGCCGAATCTGCCATTTTTGTCCGACAAACAAACCAGACAGGATAACGGATTAACGTTGGTGGACTTGAACTTGAAAATGGTATGTATTGACGTCTTTCCGCAGTTGAAACAAGATACCTTCATGTTTATTTCATGCTAGTGAACTGAGACTTTGTTTCATACCAAAAGTAACCTGCTCCGTCTTGTCTGTCGGCTTGTGTCAGTTTCCTCTTTGCTCCGCAATGTATTTTTCACTGTGTGAAAACATGGTGTGTGATGGCTTGACGGACGTAGCAACAGTAATAAAGGGGGGCAGGTCTTTGCGAAGGGTCAATTTCAACTGAAACAGGAAGACAGGGCGGGATATATTGAGCAGTCCCGCCCCCCTTTTTTTAAATAGCCAATAGCGTTTTGCTTATATCACAGTTTGGGCCAGAGCCACATTTGACAGCTTATGACAGCCATAGTAACAGTTTCATATTAAATCTAAAGGGGTAATCTATTAGAACAGTGTTTCCCAACTGGGGTGCCGTCTGTCGAGAGCAGGGGTGCCGTGTAAAAAATCCTTTTTTAATATTTTTAAATTGCTAAAATGTTCAAAAAAAGCATCTATTATATAATATCCATTTCTGATGTCGCCAATAATTAGAGATGCACCGAAATTCCGGCTGCCGAAAATTAGTTCACCGCTCAGGTTTCACTTGAATATCTATACTTTTCAAATTATCATATCGAAGTTAGAAATTCAAATATTGTGACAAAATTAATTTTGTAGGGTGCCACAAGTTTGTTAAAATTTCCAAAGGGTGCCGCGACTAAAAAAAGGTTGGGAAACACTGTAGTAGACTAAAGCAAAACAGTGATTATAATGATGCTGAGGATCAGTGGCATACTGCACATCTGTGAGGCCCCTACAAAGAATGAAATGGGGCCCCTCCCACCAGCAGTGATGTCAAGTATAAAAATGAATTTTGCACCTGCTGCAACTTACTACTGAGTCCGTCTCCCCCATTTACATAACTGATTTAACAGTAATGAATGTGGTGAATTATCATTGCATTGATGCATTTGATGTTATTATTGAATAATTATTATATAAAAAGTGCCACTGTTCTGATTTGATTGTTATTTTAGCATATTAGCATGTTATTTTAGCATAATAGCATATTTTATTTAACAGTAAGCTCAATAAAATTCATGTAGACCAGAGGTGGCTAACGTCGGTCCTGGAGAGCCACAGTCCTGCAGAGTTTTGTTCCAACCTTTATAAAAACTCACCTGCCTGCTGCTTTCTAGTAACCCTTAGACCTTGATTAGCTTGTTCAGGTGTGTTTGATTAGGGTTGGAGCTGAAGTCTGCAGGACTGTGGCTCTCCAGGACCGACGTTGGTCACCCCTGATGTAGACTAATGGCCAGAACATGTCTCAGTTCAAACACTGGCCTACATAAGCATCGCTAATTGTAGAAAAGAAACATTGCATTGATGCATTTGATGTTATTATTGAATAATTATTATATAAAAAGTGCCACTGTTCTGATTTGATTGTTATTTTAGCATATTAGCATGTTATTTTAGCATAATAGCATATTTTATTTAACAGTAAGCTCAATAAAATTCATGTAGACCAGAGGTGGCTAACGTCGGTCCTGGAGAGCCACAGTCCTGCAGAGTTTTGTTCCAACCTTTATAAAAACTCACCTGCCTGCTGCTTTCTAGTAACCCTTAGACCTTGATTAGCTTGTTCAGGTGTGTTTGATTAGGGTTGGAGCTGAAGTCTGCAGGACTGTGGCTCTCCAGGACCGACGTTGGTCACCCCTGATGTAGACTAATGGCCAGAACATGTCTCAGTTCAAACACTGGCCTACATAAGCATCGCTAATTGTAGAAAAGAAATTATACAAGCATTCATGTCTTGCAGTAAGAAAACGAACAGTAAAAATTAGGAAACACATATATTAAAGGAACAACTCTATACTTTAGGATATACAGTACATGCATTTTGTGAAAATTAATTTTCTATACATCTTAGTATACCAACTTTTGACGTTTAACTTATTTATTCTTTTTATCAACTGACTACTACTACAAAAAAAACAAGCAAAAACTCTACCGAATCCTTTGCACTCTCTGAGCGTTTTTGGTGCACTAAGTCTTTAACTGCAGCTTTAATGTTGATGTTGCAAGCACGGGCATTCTGAATACTCAATAGTCAGGAGAGCTAAACTGGACAGTCTTTCTTGTAACATTGTGCTCCAGTGAAATGTTTTGATCACTTTCAATTTCGAGAACGAACGCCAGCAAATGCATGACAGCTCATGGTAACGCTAATGGTAAGACTTTCTAAAAATCCTTATGGGAAAAATGAATGGAAAAAATACTTCCGGAACCAACAATGCTAAAAAAGCGGGCAGGAACTGATGCACTCTATACTTCATAAAGATTTTACCCAATCACAGCACAGGGTATTTACATTTAAGTCTTTAAAGTGACACACCCATTTAAAAGTGTTCAAATCAAACGTCTAAAATCAGAATAGAAAATGACCGTTAATTTCTAAATTATGACAGTTTTTGATGTACTGTAGATATTCTACTAATGTTATAACTGCACCTCTTGAAACAATTTAAAACTTTAAAGAATGCAGTTCGTGACTCTTTTAATTGCATCCAAATGCATCGATTTCTTCAGGTAAACAACTGGTACAGTTCCATTGATTTCAAAAACTAAAGTTTGTGTTCATTGAATAATCAATATCAGTTGTATACTGATATACATGGTTTAATCTTCAATTAGATTTATGTCTCTTAGGATGATTTTTGAAGAAACCTAGTCTTTGAATAAAATAAATAAAACTTTTCCCTTATTTTTAGGACTGTTCCCCAGAATTTCATTTTGAGCTTGTCTCACCTAGACTTAACCTCCACTCTAATAAATTTATATTAAAAAAGTGTTTATGCTCTATTGTCATATTCTACTTTTTCTAAGAATTTGAGTAGCTGTATGTATATGCTCAAAACTACTATCATCCCACCAAACATTTTAGAGAATAATTGAGGTTAGCCAAAAATGTTGATTTGGGTCCAAAGGAAACAACAGAGAAAATTTCATTGCCCTTCAAACACAATCAGAAATTCACATCATCCCATTACCCAAATAAGTATAAAGATGAGATCTTTATTACAGGACACATGGACATGTGATAAATGCTTTAACAAAGATGAAACATAGTTTGAGAAAGTTTTATTTTTTCAAGTGTTCAAATAGTAAATAGTTCCCCTAAAATATATATTATATAAAACCGATGCTTTAATGAGTTATTAATGTGTCTGTAGTAAGTGTACTGTAACAGTCTCTCTCTCTCTCTCTCTCTCTATATATATATATATATGTCTGTGTGTGTGTGTTTGTAACCCCCCCCCCCATATACACATGTATGTATGTGTACACACACACACACACACACACAATTAAAGTACACTTACTGTACTAACATTCTTCTACTTATTTTATTTTATTATATTTTTTACATACAATATGTTAAAAATATCCAATATATCTGAATACAGCATGAACAGCATATTTGACACTATTGCTTCTCTGAAAGTCTTCCTCAAGCTCAACTAGTGCCAACAAAGCCAAGCTCATTGGTTCATTTACCAGGAAACACATGCACTGATAAAATACTCCAATGTGTTGTAAATAGCTTTGGATAAAATCATTTGCCAAATTTATAAAATGCACTAAACTAAAATTTCAGTATAAAACAGACTTGTGTTTAATTGTTGTAGAATCCCACACACACAAAAAAAAAACCTTTTAAACTCAATCCAAACCAGATTTGTGTTTTATCTGAAATCCGATGAAAGTTGAAAGTCTCAGTTTGAAGATCCAAATGAGATTTCAAGCACTTTTTTTTTACCATTTGGCACACAATAACATAATGCAAAGTGCACAATATTGTCAGAAAAGTTTCACTAATTTCCCCTCATATAGCAGACTATGCGAGTCTTTTTTGTTGAGTGTTTTTTCATACATGCATAAACATGTCAAATGCTGATAAAGGACATGAACATAGATCATTGTTTCTCATGCATGTGAGAATATTTGACATCATTTTTATAGCAACCAATGTATGCATGATATCAACAATACAGTGTAAACAAACAGATCTGATTTCATCGCTTACAAAATGACTGATGAAATCTGATCTGATTGGAAAACCTAATTCAATCTGTACATGCTTTGAATGATACACGTATAGCTTATATAATCATCTAGAAGTCATTTATCTAAGGCAACTTCTACACTACATAGACAATTACCTGAGATTAAGCCAAGACACCTCAGGTGAACAGGGTAAAAAACCCTTAACTAATAGATAACATCTTATTTACCCAGCTGATTGATTACATTAAGAATTGTAAATATATTTGTATTATAAGTTTTCTGAAATATTTAATATGCAAGTGAGACATTATATAATGAAATATGTACTAATTTGCATAAAATTCGAGAACAGAAATCTGAACACTGGATCAAGCCAGGTTCAAATTTTTTTTTTCATTTTGTTAACATATTAGGTTTTTACAGAGGGGATTTCTGGATTTCTCCTTATACATTAGAAAATACTGTCAACAGCCAACCGTTTTGTGTATGTAAGTGCTGCTGGAATAGCATCCCACTGGAAATAGGTGCTTGTGGTGACGTTTCTGCAACACCGATATTACATACCTTACTGCACGTTTTGCGGCAGTTTCAAAGTGAAACGTCTAGTGAGTGGCGCTAAAACGTACATGACCGTGGCATGTTTTTATTATGTTGGTACAGGCCTGTATTGCAGCGGTTAACAATTCAAATGTCTGGTGAGTGTCGTTAAAAGTTAAAGCACTAAATCGTGAAAAGGGTAAAAGTTGTCTGATTTTTACTGCCTCCAGTGTTCATTTCAACTTGAAACTGCAGCGATTCGTATGTATAGGTACGTTTTTTGAGCTTTGCAGAAATTTAGACAGAGGCACATATTTCCATAAGAGTGTTTTCAATACATGCCATCAATCCGGAAGTCGGCCATAAACAACGTAAACAATGCCAGTGAACCGAACAGAACTTTCAGATTTTGCCGATTATTGCTGATGAAAATGGTGAATTATTGTGTCATGTTTTGGGCTGTAGACCGTGAAGACCATATGGAGTACTATAAACTGCCAACGTTATAACAAATCAAGGAGAAGAGTGCAACAAAACTGAGGAAAGACGTGAAAGCTGTGACATTTGCCAAGTATGGTAACCCATACTCGGAATTTGTGCTCTGCATTTAACCCACCCAAGTGCACACACACACAATAGTGAGTAGTGAACACACACACTCGGAGCAGTGGGCAGCCATTTGCTCCAACGCCCAGAGTAAAGAGAGTGCCTTACATTCACTTCCCCACCTACTACTCCTGTCGGTACTGAGACTCAAACCTGCGACCTTTGGGTTACAAGTCCGACTCTCTAACAATTAGGCCACAACTGCCTATTTAGTTAATGGTGCTATATTTATTATTATTGTATTCTAGGAGCCAAAGGAGACAGCTCGTACGGATCTTTACCACCTATTAACTTTAGTTTGTCAAAATATTTCGCCCTTTTCTGCTTACTAAGTCCTTCTCTATATGATTTAGCAGCTCCCACACGTTTTTTTCTGTGGTTTAGACATCATAAATTAGTAGAACAACGTCTCCAGTAGTACATTAACTGTGCAATCCATGCTGTTTACATCCGAGTATCTCCAATATGGCCACGCATGCTCTATGAATCTGCAAGCGAAATAGAGATTTCTGACTGCAGGAGAAAACAATAATTTTGAGAAAATGGCCTTGAAATCTACAGATGAAATCTAAGAATTGAAATCTACAGATGCAAATAGATAAAGTGCAATATAAGCAACACAAAAGTGTATCTTGGTTGTTTTCTTTCCACTAGTTTGAAACAACACTTTTTGAAAAGCCAAATAGCCCCAAATCTCAAAATTGACCGATGCTTGAAAAAACAGTGCTTGCATCCATTGCCAGGTTTGAACCAGTAACCTTCTGGCCCCCGAACTTCAACCAAACGCCACTCTATTACTGTCAGGATGACTTCTAGAGAACAAAATCCAAGATTGGAAATAAATCAAGCATGCCGGATCTGAAGGACATAACAATTTTACAAAGTGAAATGCCTTTAGAACAGAGGTGTAAAGTATTGGAGTAAATGTAATTAGTTACTGTACTTGAGTATCTTTTCGGATACTTTGTAGTTGTACTGAGTATCAAAGATATTAGCAACTTTTACTCTTTACTTCACTACATTTTTGAATGAGTATCTGTACTCTTTACTCCACTACATTTGAAATGAGTGTTGCAGTTACACATTACATTTTGCATGGACCTAGCTTTTTCTGCAGCAGTTTATTTCTGCTACAAAAGACGTGATACTGCCTATTACAGGTCACTGAAAGTACTGACACACACACACACACACACACAATTAAAGTACACTTACTGTACTAACATTCTTCTACTTATTTTATTTTATTATATTTTTTACATACAATATGTTAAAAATATCCAATATATCTGAATACAGCATGAACAGCATATTTGACACTATTGCTTCTCTGAAAGTCTTCCTCAAGCTCAACTAGTGCCAACAAAGCCAAGCTCATTGGTTCATTTACCAGGAAACACATGCACTGATAAAATACTCCAATGTGTTGTAAATAGCTTTGGATAAAATCATTTGCCAAATTTATAAAATGCACTAAACTAAAATTTCAGTATAAAACAGACTTGTGTTTAATTGTTGTAGAATCCCACACACACAAAAAAAAAACCTTTTAAACTCAATCCAAACCAGATTTGTGTTTTATCTGAAATCCGATGAAAGTTGAAAGTCTCAGTTTGAAGATCCAAATGAGATTTCAAGCACTTTTTTTTTACCATTTGGCACACAATAACATAATGCAAAGTGCACAATATTGTCAGAAAAGTTTCACTAATTTCCCCTCATATAGCAGACTATGCGAGTCTTTTTTGTTGAGTGTTTTTTCATACATGCATAAACATGTCAAATGCTGATAAAGGACATGAACATAGATCATTGTTTCTCATGCATGTGAGAATATTTGACATCATTTTTATAGCAACCAATGTATGCATGATATCAACAATACAGTGTAAACAAACAGATCTGATTTCATCGCTTACAAAATGACTGATGAAATCTGATCTGATTGGAAAACCTAATTCAATCTGTACATGCTTTGAATGATACACGTATAGCTTATATAATCATCTAGAAGTCATTTATCTAAGGCAACTTCTACACTACATAGACAATTACCTGAGATTAAGCCAAGACACCTCAGGTGAACAGGGTAAAAAACCCTTAACTAATAGATAACATCTTATTTACCCAGCTGATTGATTACATTAAGAATTGTAAATATATTTGTATTATAAGTTTTCTGAAATATTTAATATGCAAGTGAGACATTATATAATGAAATATGTACTAATTTGCATAAAATTCGAGAACAGAAATCTGAACACTGGATCAAGCCAGGTTCAAATTTTTTTTTTCATTTTGTTAACATATTAGGTTTTTACAGAGGGGATTTCTGGATTTCTCCTTATACATTAGAAAATACTGTCAACAGCCAACCGTTTTGTGTATGTAAGTGCTGCTGGAATAGCATCCCACTGGAAATAGGTGCTTGTGGTGACGTTTCTGCAACACCGATATTACATACCTTACTGCACGTTTTGCGGCAGTTTCAAAGTGAAACGTCTAGTGAGTGGCGCTAAAACGTACATGACCGTGGCATGTTTTTATTATGTTGGTACAGGCCTGTATTGCAGCGGTTAACAATTCAAATGTCTGGTGAGTGTCGTTAAAAGTTAAAGCACTAAATCGTGAAAAGGGTAAAAGTTGTCTGATTTTTACTGCCTCCAGTGTTCATTTCAACTTGAAACTGCAGCGATTCGTATGTATAGGTACGTTTTTTGAGCTTTGCAGAAATTTAGACAGAGGCACATATTTCCATAAGAGTGTTTTCAATACATGCCATCAATCCGGAAGTCGGCCATAAACAACGTAAACAATGCCAGTGAACCGAACAGAACTTTCAGATTTTGCCGATTATTGCTGATGAAAATGGTGAATTATTGTGTCATGTTTTGGGCTGTAGACCGTGAAGACCATATGGAGTACTATAAACTGCCAACGTTATAACAAATCAAGGAGAAGAGTGCAACAAAACTGAGGAAAGACGTGAAAGCTGTGACATTTGCCAAGTATGGTAACCCATACTCGGAATTTGTGCTCTGCATTTAACCCACCCAAGTGCACACACACACAATAGTGAGTAGTGAACACACACACTCGGAGCAGTGGGCAGCCATTTGCTCCAACGCCCAGAGTAAAGAGAGTGCCTTACATTCACTTCCCCACCTACTACTCCTGTCGGTACTGAGACTCAAACCTGCGACCTTTGGGTTACAAGTCCGACTCTCTAACAATTAGGCCACAACTGCCTATTTAGTTAATGGTGCTATATTTATTTATTATGTATTCTAGGAGCCAAAGGAGACAGCTCGTACGGATCTTTACCACCTATTAACTTTAGTTTGTCAAAATATTTCGCCCTTTTCTGCTTACTAAGTCCTTCTCTATATGATTTAGCAGCTCCCACACGTTTTTTTCTGTGGTTTAGACATCATAAATTAGTAGAACAACGTCTCCAGTAGTACATTAACTGTGCAATCCATGCTGTTTACATCCGAGTATCTCCAATATGGCCACGCATGCTCTATGAATCTGCAAGCGAAATAGAGATTTCTGACTGCAGGAGAAAACAATAATTTTGAGAAAATGGCCTTGAAATCTACAGATGAAATCTAAGAATTGAAATCTACAGATGCAAATAGATAAAGTGCAATATAAGCAACACAAAAGTGTATCTTGGTTGTTTTCTTTCCACTAGTTTGAAACAACACTTTTTGAAAAGCCAAATAGCCCCAAATCTCAAAATTGACCGATGCTTGAAAAAACAGTGCTTGCATCCATTGCCAGGTTTGAACCAGTAACCTTCTGGCCCCCGAACTTCAACCAAACGCCACTCTATTACTGTCAGGATGACTTCTAGAGAACAAAATCCAAGATTGGAAATAAATCAAGCATGCCGGATCTGAAGGACATAACAATTTTACAAAGTGAAATGCCTTTAGAACAGAGGTGTAAAGTATTGGAGTAAATGTAATTAGTTACTGTACTTGAGTATCTTTTCGGATACTTTGTAGTTGTACTGAGTATCAAAGATATTAGCAACTTTTACTCTTTACTTCACTACATTTTTGAATGAGTATCTGTACTCTTTACTCCACTACATTTGAAATGAGTGTTGCAGTTACACATAGTATGGTTTTTAGGTACTCTTTACACCTCTGCTTTAGAAGCATCTTTTGTCTTGAGGATTTGCAAAACATATGATTACTACAAAAGCTCTTGAGTCACTGCAGCTGTGTACGTTCATGCCCAACACAAATCATCAAACATGCTCTTAATGGCCTGTTGTCCGTCAGATTGTTGAAGCGACTGGAACGATTCAGTCAAAGTCCCTCCACTCCAAACCAAATTACAAATAGTTCTGATAAACCTTAAAGTATTTAAAGAGACAAGATAATGAATCGTTCTTTACCTGCATTTCACAACACTTCAATCACTGTCACACATGCACAGTGTGAAGGTATTAATACAGAACTGGTAAAGTTCTCCAAAAGAGTGCCGGCTGTCGTCCTATTCAGCTGAAGCAAATCTTGATTAAATTAGCCTGAATAGGTGCACACCGCCATGAAAGAATGACAATTCAGTTCCCGGTCCTTTATTTAAAGGAATGTCGGTGGTGTCGTTACAGATTGGATTCCTCAAGGTGCCACGTTTGCACAGAGCTTGAGGGAATTTCGCCACCCAAATGTAATCATCCAGAAGCACATTTAATTGCCCCCTACACAAGTGAATTAAAGCCGAGATGCGTACACACAAAGAGGAATATGATAAGGGAGAAAATGGGGGAAAAAATTAACTGAAGAAAATGAGATGACTGTCCAAATAATTCATTTAATAAACTATTATCAGAACGTACGGTCCTGTAAAATTACAAGGCAATTATGGCTGCGGACCTTCTTTTAACAATTTCTTAAAGTAGACAAATTATGCCCCTTTTTACAATATGTAATATAAGTATCTGGTGTCCCCAGAATGTGTCTGTGAAGTTTCAGCTCAAAATACTCCACAGATAATTTATTATATCATTTTGAAAATGCCTATTTTCAGTGGAAGCAGAAAGACGCTGTTTTTCGGGCCTGTTTCTTTAAATGCAAATGAGGTGCTGCTCCCCGCCCCCTTTCCAGAATAGAGCTGCACCATTATAGCTTGTACATGCTAAAAAAAACATCTGTTTTGGTTCTGATTATCATGTTTATCGTGATTTTCATGATATGTCACCTTTAAAGTTCACAGCTTCACAGATTGGTATAAAAAATAATTAATTAATTATTTATTTCAGTTTGCCACTGAAAAACGCTTCTAAGTTGTAAATAATCATCAAGGTCACTGGTCAACTGCACTGAAACATTATTAAATGCATGAAATCACTTAAGGATAGGTGTTTTTGTTTCCATCCTTTATGATTATTTTCCTGTCTAATTGTACAATATGAGCTTTGGTGAAAGTCATGATAAACTTTGTCAGAATATAAAAATAATTGAATAGTTAAAATTGATTGGTCATGACTGACAGCGCTAAAGGTTTTAAGACTGATGTTTTTGCCCTAAAAAGAAAGAAATCTTTTATGATCCCTGAAAATGTTCTCAGATGTGATTTGAACACCTTATTAATCAGATATGAGTTTCTCAAAAGCATTGTAAGCCTTTAAGTATATTGTAGGGATGCTTATGGGAAGTTCAGTATAAGGGTTTCTGCAAGTTTTCTGAAAGTAAATTTAAAGGGGTCATATGATGTTGCTAAAAAGAACATTATTACGTGTGGCGTAAACATAAAACCATGTCTGCATTTGTGATCGGAGAAACTAAAAAAAAACTAGCGCTAAACGTGTTTGAATCATCAGTGGCAAATTCTTTAAATATAAAAAAATTACTTACAGGCTGTGAGTCAGAAGCGCCAGACTGTCCTTGCAAAGTTGGAACTGCCCCACTTTATAGAACAGCCTTTGAGCACAGACCCATTGTATGCTACTCTGCAGGTTCAGGAAACAAGTCTTCCATAAAATGCGTCATACAGCGTCACACACCGCGGGCTTGAGTGAGCGGAGGTCGGCGACCTTGAGAACGGCATGGCCGGCAGATTCGACGAAGGAGCGGCCGGCAGGCGTGCGGCAACCACATGTGACGACCCCGGGCTG
>NW_015634011.1:281092-287078 GCF_001515625.1 Sinocyclocheilus rhinocerous
TTTTATAAAGAATATCTCTTTGGATTTGAGACTTTAGTCTTTGCAACTTTACATATCTTCTTTATGCACCAAGAGCTTGTAACACTCCAAAGAGAAAGGAAAAATTGAAATCGCATCATATGACCCCTTTAAGACTTTTTAAGCACTTTTTAAAGACTTTTTTTCCCAAAAGTTTTCATACCCCATTGACAGATATTTGTTAGTTTTAAGAACAAACTTAATAAACTTTTGCTTCAACCCATATTTACAATTTGACCAAACACAGTGGGAAAAAAAAGTTGTTTCTTGGACCCTAAAGCACTAAAGTGCATAATTTTGTCCAATGTTAAAATGCTTATTTATATTCAGCTTAAATTGCAGAGTCAACTGTAGGTAAGATATTCATAACCTGATTCTTTTAGCAGCAACACTATTTCAAACAACTGCGTGAGTCTGGGGCTGGATTCTGTGCTCTTTGATCAATTGCATAGGTGTGACTGGGAAACCTGTTTGCAACAATCATTATTTTTTAAATTCTATTTGGTGCCACATAAATTATGATTATTTTATCACTTTTACAATCAAACACTGAAGTAAATAAATTATACATTTTATTATTTCCAAAAATATGCAAATATATTGATATGTCTTGAGCTGAATATTATATAATAGTGACAATTATACTTTTTTAAATAACTCTTGAATTTCAATGATTTTTAGCCATTAACTAACATTGTGTTAACACTCACTGCAAGTGAACATTAGGTATATTTTATTTGAGCATGTACAGTTTTGGTTTATTGTTTCTTTAAGGATGAGGACATGCCACACAATCTTGTTTGCATCTAATTTGACAAGCTTCTGAACATGGCAGATTAATTTGCAACAAAAGCTGATAAACTAGAAAACGCATTACAATAATGTAATGTCTCATTTGTTTGGGTTCTGTCTTTGAACTCAGAGATGCAGACATGCAGAATTTCACATGCTGTTGAACGTTGGGTTGTTCAGCATTGTCTTTTTTTTACTAAACATTCAGATTTTCTATTTTCTTTTTGAACAAATTAATTAGTTAATGCCTAATCTAACATGATCTAACAGTGAGCAATATAATTTTTACATTGTAAAAATGTTTTTCCTTTAATTTAATTGATCAAAATCATTTAACCAATTTTAACTTCTTTTTTTAAGTTGTACAAGATTCAGCTAGATTTTTAAAGGCAGTTTAATATAATTCAAGTTGAAATGACATGTACTGCAATTTGATTATACTAAAATGTAAGGCAATTAAAGTAAGTGGACATTTTTTTTTCTTATGCAGTTTTTTCCCAGCTGTCCTCAACATTTTTGGTCGTGACTCACCAGTTAACCCTCTACTCAACAGCATATAGTGATGAATAATTCACAATGGTGAAATGTCATCCCAGACGGCACATGCACTGTCTTTCTCTTTCTCAGAGATGTAGACGTTCACATGCTGTTAAACATTACACATTATCTTTTCATCTGAGCTGAATCAGATTTTTTCAAAGAGTTCTTTAGTTCAAAAGCCCATCTGTGATGGTACAAAATGCCACGTCAGATAATTAATCCGACAAGCTGTACAATGCAAGAAACAGCAGCTTAGTCAACCTCTTAAAACAAACGTACAAAAACTGTTGGTTTTTGAACAATCAAACAATGCGAACATATGCTAAAGAGACAACGGAAATCAGAGTTATTAGACAGGTCAGGAAATAACACAATCATACAAGATTTTAACATGGACAAAACCATCTGCAATTTGATGAAAACGGTGACAGGAACAGGAAGCCCCTGATGTACAACGGCTCGGATCTGGAAGTAAGGCTGATGAAAATGTATGTCTCATCCCAGGACTTCCCCAACGCTCGGCCCTGTATCTAATGGCACTGTCAAGGCAAAACAGGAAAAACACAAGACTGGAGATCAGGGTTCGGACGGCCGAGACAAATGACAGAGGTTACACGGAGCATCTTTCATCGCGTCCTTCCCAGCATCCGAGTTCTTGGCGAAAGGAGAGATGAGAAAGAGAAGAAAAATTGAAGGTATTGTAGGGCACTCGCGCCATGCATTAGAGAGGAAAGCAATATGCACTTTTACATTTGATGAATGACTCTGCTGGGATATCCTCTTCCTCCATCACCTCTCTGGAAAAAAAAAAGATTAGTGCAGGCTATTTTAGAATTCAACTCCCTTAGTCAACATCTATTTTATCCATGCAAACGAGAGGGGAATTAAAAGTACATTCATTGAAATATTGCATTATTGGATTTGTAATGAAATGATATTCATTCACATTTGCTAGACAGTGAGCTGGTGCAAAGATACACTGACTTTTATATTTAATGGCATAAAAAGGCCTCAATTTAATTCCGCTTCTCATACCAGCAGCTAATAGAAATCTGGGACTTTAGTTTAAAAACATGGAGAGCAGTGCTAGCGAAGCTATTCTGAACTACAGTTTATGCAAAAATCAGTTAACTCCAGTTAATTTACTCATTTAAAACAGGTGTTAGTTGCATAACAAGGTGCTAACAAAAAGCAGCAGGAAAAACAGCAAAGTAGCATTTTGTCACAGCAGTAAATAACCTTATTGCTGAGGTAGTCACGCCATAATTATCATAATTTTAACAGTAAAAGACAACACATTCCACAGTAAAAACCTGTTAAATGGTTAAAAGCGGTAATAAATCTAACAGGACAATTCATGTGATTTCACAATAAAATACGGTTAAATGTACAGGTTTTGGAAGCGAAAAAAAAGGCTCACATTTGATGTTTTTCAGTATATTTCTTAACAGTTATGTACATTAAGGTTTTATGTTACATCTAATGTTGTTAAATTAATGTTAATTGAATTATTTTAGTGTAATTACCTTGATGGTGCTTCATATTTGTGTGTATTACACTGTACACCTTCTATATATTAGTTTTTAACTGTAAATTTAAGTTCAATCCGTAAAACCTAAAATGTTGTTACCATTTTATAGTAAAATTCTGACAACTACAGCTGTGTATTTTTATTTATTTATTTATTTATTTTACAGTGTATCATTGCAACCAACCAACTTCAACACTACAGTAAAATACTGTAAATCACTTAATACAGTTGATGTTTCATAATGATTCGATGTGTCTCTTCTCCATTTGGTGCTAACATCTCATACTAACATCTCATTCTTCATGCATTTCAGCTAAACTTGATTCCTACAAGCACTGTAAACCTTTAACATGTGCAGTCATCACCTAAAATGTGACCCTGGACCACAAGATCAGTCATAAGGGTAAATAAGCTTTCCATTGATGCATGGTTTGTTAGGATAGGACAATATTTGGCCAAGATACCGAGAACTATTTGAAAATCTGGAACCTGAGGGTGCAAAAAAATCAAAGTACTGAGAAAATCGCCTTTAAAGTTGTCCAAATTAAGCAAGGCATATTACTAATCAAAAAATAAGTTTTGATATATTTATGGTAGGAAATTTACCAAATATCTTCATGGAACATGATCTTTACTTAATATCCTAATGATTTTTGGCATAAAAGAAAACTCGATAATTTTGACCCATACAATGCTTTTTTGGTTATTGCTAAAAATATACCCAAGTGACTTAAGACTGGTTTTGTGGTCCAGGGTCACAAATAAACTCAGCTTGACCTGACCTTAACTTTCATTGCTGTAACCTACTCAGGTTTATTCAGTCATATTAAACATCTTTGACTGTCTTCAGATGTCTTGAATGAGTCAATTAAACTTTGATGTTACCAGCTGAATCTCATGAAAACATGTAATGGTTTCATCTGAACCGAAAATCAGAAGAGAGGAGAAAAATAATATTTACATATTGAAGTTTGATATTTACATATTTAAAAAACAAAATGCAATATATACGAAGTTCTGTCATGAAACTCTAGATGGCGCAGGCTGATGGGTCTTTAACGTAAACTGATGATATTCTTAGCATTAAACGACACATCAACACATTAAATGTCACAAGCTGATTGGTTCATGTTGCATACGCAGCTGGATAGCATTTGATTGAGCATTGCAGCGTGCTTTCAGAGTTCCTCTGAAACCCTTCACCTTCCCCAGCTCCACCTGTATAGATCTGCTACAGGTTATTTTACATGCTATTTGTGCAGTAGCAGTATGTCTTAAATACTCACAGCACCATATCGGCATATGTATTGGCAGTATCAAGTTCCTGTACTTGCTTGCAGCAGCAGCAATAATCTACAAATACAGAAATAGTCAACAGCAGAAGCAATTCAGCAGCAACAGCAGCATAGCAGATCTATTCCACCAAGACCAAATACATTAACATCGTCATATCCATTACCATGCTAAAATCTCCCAAGAGTTGTCATGATAGAAATATATATATATATTGTCATATTGTTATATATTATATTGTATATACTGTATGTTAGGAGATCAAATGATGCTGTAATGTGCAACAGTCCTGGTTTAGTCCCACTGGGTACTTCACAGATCATCTCATCAATGAAGAAGAATAAAACAGAATAAATAATAAAGTAAATAAAGTATCTCCAGCCCACTTCACACATAAAAAAATATATATATTTCTACCACTATTCTCTTGTGCACACAATAAACCACGATCAACCCCAAGTCAGTGTCACAGCACACAAAAAGGGAAAAAATAGTGTCTATAGGCTACCCAGATAGCAAAATTCCTGAGACCCAGATCAGGCCCACACCTGACACTTTCATCTGGCCCACATACAGCGTGGAATGATGGCAATTGGGCTGTCCGCTCCTGTTTGCCAGATTTGGGCCACAAGCAAGCCAAGAGAAGGCCCAATGTCAGCCATGAATAAACCAAATAAAGCAGAACTGGCCCAAATCTGGGCCACATTGATTTGAATTCTGGCCAAGATCCACCCCAGATCCAACACCTTACTCTGGCCCACATACTTTGAAGAATGATGGCATTTGGGCGGTCCGCTCCTGTTTGCCAGATTTGGGCCACAAGCAAGCCAAAATAAGGCCCAATGTCAGCCATGAATAAACCAAATAAAGCAGAACTGGCCCAAATCTGGGCCACATCGATTTTAATTCTGGCCCAGATCCGGCCCACATACTGTGAAGAATGATGGCATTTGGGCAGTTCAGTTCTGTTTGCCAGATTTGGGCCTCAAGTAAGCCTAAGCATTGCTGCATGTAAGCCAACCAATTAAACCAAAACTGGCCCTAATGTGGGCCACAGTTGATTTTTATTCTAACCCTGGTCTTCCCCATATTCCTCATATGGCCCACATGCTGCATGGAATGGTGGCATTTTGGCAGTGGTCCACAAGCAGGCCACTACACAGCCACATTTTAGCTAATAATGAACAAAAACCATAAATATACATTATCTGGGCCACACCTTAAGCGAGTTATGCATCAACAATACTCAACATTGTAAAGAGAAATTTAAAAATGTCCTCCATAAATGTTCAAATAAGTTCCAGAAATCTGCTTGATAAAATCATCCTGACCCAAGTTTTGCACAAGCAGCAATTAAAATGACACAGATAAATATTCAAAGACACATTCCAATACTTTAAAAACTGTTCTTCACAAGTTTGAACTTAAATGCTTCTCACTCAGACTCTACCTACACAGGAAGTCTGTGAGTGCCATAGCTACGCTGTGTTAAAGAGCGCACGATGAAGATGGAAGGTTATATATCATGTCTTTAATCCAACAAGGGTAAAGCCAAATCCAATGTAGCACAGCAACATTTAAGACATGTAGACATAAGACCAGAAAAACTCAAAGTGAGCATACAGGAACTTAAGTACTCAGACCAAACAAGGATAATTAACTAGGCACACCTGAATCATTATAGTGCACTTCCGCTTTTATGCTGCATAGTACACATAAAAAAAACTGCCATTAAAAGCATGTTTCAAAAAATAAATTGCTGCATATGTAGTCTTCTTAAGACTCACATCCAGATCACCCTGCATCAGTTAA
>NW_015634011.1:290450-291164 GCF_001515625.1 Sinocyclocheilus rhinocerous
CTGGCCCGCATGGATTTCACATGGGCCAGATGTGGGCCGGATCTGGGCCAACACTATGTTGTTGTCTGGGATCCTACTAAAAGTAGCCAAATTCTATTAGGCCATATTTACAATTTCAAGCTTCCATTTCAATTAGCCAGTGTCAAGTGTTACATCCAAGAAGTGGCCTCATTTGTCAAGTGTTACAACCAGAAGTGGTCCTCATCTGTTTTATAATATATGGGGCATATTTGCCATGTCAAATGTGGGACAAGTTGGCTTACATACTGAGAAGCCAATGCTGGCTGTGCTGTATATTTGCCAAAAGTGGCCCAAATTGTTATTAATTATTTGGGCAATATTTGTCATTTTATATGCGGGCCACATTTGCGGCATCATATAAGGGCCACTTTAGGCTAACAGCCACATTAGCCAGTGCTTACCGTGCCATATCTTTGCCAAAACTGGCCTAGATACGGTTTTAATAACTGGGCCACATTTGTGGCATCATATGCGGGCCACTTTAGACTCAAAGCCACATTAGCCAGTGTTTACCATGCCATATCTTTGCCAAAACTGGCCCAGATATGTTTTAGGATAACTGGGCCACATTGGTATCATTATATGTGTACTGAGAAGCCAATGCTGGCTGTGCTGTATATTTGCCAAAAGTGGCCCAAATTGTTATTCATTATTTGGGCAATATTTGTCATTTTATATGCGGGCCACATTTGC
>NW_015634011.1:291305-291477 GCF_001515625.1 Sinocyclocheilus rhinocerous
CATTGGTATCATTATATGTGGGCCACTTTAGGCTCACAGCCACATTAGCCAGTGCTAACTGTGCCATATCTTTGCCATAACTGGCCCAGATACACTTTAGGATAACTGGGCCACATTTGTGGCATCATATGTGAATTAATCATATGTAAAAGCTACATTAGCCAATGCTCAC
>NW_015634011.1:291548-304884 GCF_001515625.1 Sinocyclocheilus rhinocerous
GTTCCAGAGCATATGCATGACTGCCAGCCTTGTGTGGCAGTCTTACTAACCAATAGAGTGAGCACACCTCCATTCTCCGCAATCAGCACTGCTCTAGCCAACTGCGTTAACACCCACCATTAAAAAAAACAAACAGAAAGCGGGAGAGAGAGAGAGAGTGTGTGTGATTATGGCGTCTACATGGTCAGATCGATAGTCAAGTAAATTAATACTAAAGAAAAAATTATGTAATATGAGATTACTTCGGAATGACAGACACCAAACAAAAAAGGTAATGTTAATTTGCAAGAGCTGTGTCACGATGTCACATTCAGATTACACAGTGCCATCAACACCGTACCTTTACCTACAGAGGCCACTTCAGGCTTACATCCATTTTGTCCGGGCTACAAGAAGGCCAGCAGTGCCATATCATTGCCTTAAGTGGCCCACATCCGCATACTATCTGGGTAGAGTGTGGCTGAGAGGAAGCCAGCATGAGAGTACCAGACTGACGAGCGAGAGTGCCACGGTAGTGGTAACAACAGACGAAACGCCGTGAGCTGAGAAGATGAGCGGTTAGGAGTGTGAGTGAGTCGAGGCATGGTGAGCACGACTGTTACGGAGGGTTGTCACGTGTTCAGCATGGGATTTCAACAGGACTGGGTAGCATATGGCTGGCCATTCATATTGTGAGTACCGTTTTAGTTTCTGATCCACCGAGGGCAGTTTTGACAGATGAAGGCCTGTGATTATTTTACATCACTTGAAGCTTATAAATAGAGACTTGACAGAAATTCACTGCCAATATCCTAGCCTATTGACACTATATTATTCCCATATTCCCATTTTGTGTGCTGTAACACTGGCTGGGGGTGGATTGTGGTTTATTTTGTGCACAAGAGAATAGTAGTAGTAGTTTTTTATGTGTGAAGTGGGCTGGAGATACTGGCAGTGTTTGTTTTATTTTTCTCCAGTGATGAGACGATCAGGAGCATCTGTTGCAGTGGGACTAAATCAGGACTGTTGCTGCTGGCCACATAGACTGGCCACATACATAGACAGCTTATGGACTGCACTTTTTTTCATGACTCATTCCCTTTTCTGTGTTATTTACTGTTTTTAAAGTCATGTTTTATAGTAATAAAGTGCTTGTTGTAATGAGATCTACCTCTTGAGTGTCTGTGTTGATGTCTAGCCCTCAGTGGAGAATTTCAGTTGAATTGAGTAAAAAATTGGCAAAAAAATTGAGTCCTGGGTCTCAGCAAAAAAAATCCAGGTGGTGTAGTCGGCTACCGATTGGCTTTAGAAACTCCCCTTTAACAATATATTGGTGCCCCTTTGTCATATACTTTGTTTCATGTATGCTCATCAAGGCTGTACTTATTTGTTCAAAAATACAGAAACAGTAATATTGTGAAATATTATTACAATTCAAAATATCATTTTTTTTATTTTAATATACTTTAAAATAGAATTTATTCCTGTCATGCAAAACTGAATTTTCATCAGCCATTACTCAAGTCATCAGTGTCACATGATCCTTCAGAAATAATTCTGATATGCTGATTTATTATCAATGTTGAATAGTTGTGCTGCTTAAAATTTTTTTTTTGAACCTGTGATACTTTTTTCGGGATTCTTTGAATAAAAAGTTAAAAAGCATTTATTCAAAACAGAAATATTTTCTAACAATATAAGTCTTCACTATCACTTTTATTTTTTATTTTTATCAATTTAACATATATCCTTGCTGAATAAAAGCTCAATAAACTAGCTACAGGTAGTCCAAAATGCAGCGGCTAGAGTCCTTACCAGGTTAAGAAAATATGATCATATTACCCCAATTTTACAGTCTCTGCACTGGCTACCTATTAAGTTCCGTATCAGTTACAAAATATTATTACTTGCCTGTAAGGCCCTTAATGAGTTAGCTCCTGTATACCTAACTAGTCTTCTACCACGCTACAATCCATCACGCTCCCTAAGGTCGCAAAACTCTGGACTTTTGGTAGTACCTAGGATAGCAAAATCCACTAAAGGAGGTAGAGCTTTTTCGCATCTGGCTCCCAAACTCTGGAATAGCCTTCCTGATAACGTTCGGGGTTCACTGACAGTCACCACTGATAAGCTACCACTAAATTTGGTAACTAGAAACTTAATTTGCTGTAAAGTTGCTTTGCAACGATTTGTATCGTGAAAAGCGCTATACAAATAAACTTGAATTGAATTGAATTGAATTAAAAGTATTAATTTCTTTCAAAAAAAGAAAGAAGAAAAATTTACTGACCCCAAACTTTTTAACGGTAGTGTATATTGTTTCCATTTGAAATAAATGCTGTACTTTTTAACTTTTTTTTCAAAGAATCCTGAAAAAGTATCTCAGGTTCCAAATAAATAACCTGAGATATTTTATTTAAATATATAGCCTATATATACACACACACTGACTGTACATAAAGCTCCATTTAATTTAGTCCATTCAATTACTGGTCTTTACTGCACAACATAAAATGTAATGTTTTATGCTGCTACATTATCTATGATAATGAGTGGTTTGATGGTTAAAACCCATTCTACTCGAGCTGCTTACAGTCTAAGCCGTGGCATCATGGAGGGGTGAATCCGGCGTCTGACGTCTGATCCTGCGGCTCAATACCGGATTACTGGAAAGAGGACAGTGAGGTCATGTGCAATTACTCAAATGAAGCTCTGCGAACAGCACTACATTAAAGCCCCATGAAAAATCCAATTACGTCAAGGCTTGAAGATTTTGTTAACAATTGAAGTAACATACGTTATAGGGATTTGAGATGCAAAGGTTACCAGTTTGACTTGAGATGAGGGTAAAAATAGTACCATATAATTGATCAAACTATTAGAGAAAAAATTATGTTTAATAGCTTATAAAGAACCTTTGTAGCAATAATAATGTATTTTAAAGCACAAAGGATTATTAAATGATTAGCCAAATGGAATGCAAAGAATTTGGGAGGTAGGAGCGTGATCATCAAATCCAGCCAATCACAAAACAAGAGCACAAGAGCTGCTTAAAGGAACAGTTCACGAAAAACTGAAAATGTACTTGCCCTCAGGTCATTCAAGATGTAGATAAGTTTGTTTCTTTCTCAGAAATTTAGCAAATAGCTGATAAAAACATCACAATAATCCATAAGTAATCCACACGACTCCAGTCCATCAATTAATATATTGTGAAGTGAAAAGCTTCGTGTTTGTAAGAAATAATTCCTTCATTTAGATGTTTTTAACTTCAGAACGTTGCTTCCGGCTAAAATATGAGTGCATAATCCATAATAATGTTTCCTCCAGTGAAAAAGTCCACCCCCTGTTGTCCTGTCACATCATAATCTAACAACATATTTGTTTAGAACTGTTTGAACTTATAAATAGTGCTTGATCTGTGCATATTTCTCTCCTGATTCAGACCAGACCACTAAAATTTCTCCAAATTTGTTCCCATGAAGAAACAAACTCATCTATATCTTAGATGGCCCATAAATAAATTGTAAGCAAATTTTCATTTTTGGGTGAACTATTCCTTTAACTCTCCATGTTGTTACTGCACACTTAAAATCTTAAATGGCAACTAGCTTCAGTCATCTAGTGTGCATGGCTTCACTGAACTGTGCTCAAAATGTCATGCAGTAGTGAATTATAACCAAGCAAGTGAAAATTGTTGCATGTGACATGATATTAATAAAGTAATATCATAAAGTTGTCCAAAAAATCATGGTTTTAACCATGTTTTCAATCTTGTTTTCCCTGCCGGGCATAAATATTGTTGGATTGTGCAGTTAGTGAGGTTGAACGTTAAGGCAGGTAATACGTTTCAGAGGCAGGCGGCTTCTCATGGGTCACATTAGCCAGAATCGGCTGACACAAATCAATACCAAGATGGATGCTTCACAGTTTCATATTTTCATTTTAAGCAATATCTTATTAATTTGTGTTCATATAAAAGCCATTTTTCTGGACGACGGTGAAACAATAGATTCTGCCGGAGGCAATCAAATGTTCATCAAGTTCTTTCTCATATGATGATGGGAAGTTTATCAGAAGATGACATGAGACTATAACCTCAGGCCCTTTGCTTAAATCTGAGAGACAATTTTTTTTTGGTTGTAGTCCAATTGTTTTTTTGTTTTTTTTTGGTGCACTGGACAAATTGAATTCTGGTCTGCACTGCTAAAATTGAAAATCGAAAGACGCATTTTGAGGACGGGATGCCATGTTGATCTATTCACATCAATCAGCCTGGCACACATTTCACAGAGGAAACTAGATTTTTACATTTTCTTAAGAAGAGTGGCTGTGCAAAACTTGCTGTCATGATGCTAGGGTATTGAGGGTGGTTGTCAGGACGTTGCTATACTGTTGCTAGAGTGTTATGATTGGTTGCTAGGTACTGTTACAAGTGATGCCCATTTCTGCCACATAGGGAAATAATCATGTTTTGGTTAATCATACTTATGACATAAAATGTCACAATTATGAGATGAAAAAGTCGAAATTATTAGCTAAAAGGTCTAAATTATGACATACTATGAAATAAAGTAATGATTAAGACAAAATGTCAAAATGATGACAGTCATAATTACTGTATAAGACAAAATTATGACATGCTAAGTCATAATTATGAGATCACAATTATGACAAAAGGTCTAAATTATGATAACTGTATGAGGTACTTGATATTGTATAAGCCAAATTATGACATATTAAGTCATAATTATGAGAAAGTCTTCTTTAGTAAAGTACTCTTTAGTAATAATTAAATAAATTAGATAAGTTAGAATTATGGCAGTCAAATTTATGAGATTAAAAAGTCATAATTATGAAAAATCATAATTACTGTATAATAATTATTGTCATAATTATTATATAAAGTCCAAATTATGACACAATTATGACAGTGATAATTATTGCATAAGTCCAAAT
This sequence comes from Sinocyclocheilus rhinocerous, assembly GCF_001515625.1. NCBI lineage: Eukaryota > Metazoa > Chordata > Actinopteri > Cypriniformes > Cyprinidae > Sinocyclocheilus > Sinocyclocheilus rhinocerous. The sequence continues at coordinate 296,487 of NW_015634011.1, forward strand.
AATGGCATACTAAGATTGCATAATGAGATAAAAAGTCACTATTATAAGATAAAGTAAATATTATGAAAAGTCAAAAATTATGACATAGTCAATTATGAGATAAAAAAGGTCTAATTTATGAAATTAAGTAAAATTATGACAGTCAAATTTATGATAGTCATAATTATTAAAATCATAATTATTGTATGAGATAAGTCAACATTATGACATGCTAAGTCATAATTATGAAAAGTCAAAATGACGAGATATTAAGTCATAATTATGTCAAAGTTGAATTTATGAGATAATGGGCTTCCATAAAATCACGTACCATTACCAGGAGCAATGATAATAGTCACAGTTGCTTAGCAACACCACTTATAAGTTGAAATATATATTTTTTAATTGCAGCGATTGCAGGAAAAAAAAAAAAATCCTCATTGATGTAATCACTGATGGCCAAGAAAAAGGAGTCTGTGTGAGATTTGTCGCTGAGGTACTTATGTTGACGCTTTCTAAACAATGAAAAAAACAGCTCATGATTGAGGACCGGATGGATAACAAAGGCAAACAAAAACGCTGCCCGCCCATTTTGCTTTGTGAAACGGCAATCAGCAGTGACACACAGCGACTACATTCAGCTACGAACATGCCACACTTTGTCATATCCACTCAAAATGAAATAAAACAGTAGGATGGCTCAGTACAACAGTTTAACCACACAGAGAGTCAAAAAGCCAGGCTGTGAATGCATTATGTTTAGAAACATTTCAATTTACATCTGTTCATTTCTTTGCCATCAGTGCTCAATTAAAATCTTTTTTTTTTTTTTTTTAATTGGTTAAAATTTAAAGTTTTTTTCCCCTAACATAATGTGCACTTCCATAGAAAAGACATATTCAGAAATACTATTTCTTGTATATCGTTGTATTGTATTTTACTTACTTTCAAGGCACTTTGTAGGCTAGTGAATATGCCTTATGCAACATCATGACTTCCTGTAGGAAAGAAAATGAAAGCTCTTTAATATCTCAACAGTTACTCCAACACAGCAATGAGACTGAATGGAGACATTTGCTGAAGTCTCTTCCTTCTCAGATGTCTCTGAGGAAGACCCACATAATCATCATACATCTCCTCCAGAGATCTCCACAATGTCATAGTTTAGAGTATCTCAGTATGAACTCTATAATTTTAGCTAACTATTGACTCATTTGTGTCTGTTTTTTTAATTATACTGAGGAATTTGAGAAACATTTGAGAACAGTTTCAAATATTTTTCAAGGATATAAATAAAACAGATTATTGGAGTATGTTTTACAAAAAAGAAAAAGAAAATAAAATCATGTTTAATTCAAGATGTTACTTGCCGATGCTTTGCAATTATTTGTAATACTTAATAGAAATTTCTGAGTGAAATTTGTTTCTGCACCATTTCCCCCCAATGCAATTTACTGAAAAAGTGTGGAAAAACATTTTAACTAGTAACACTTCACAATAAGGTTACATTGGTTAACGATATTAGTAAACACCAACTAACAATGAAAACTACTAAAGCATTTATTAATCTTAGTTAATGGCATTTTTAAAATCAAAAGTTATATTAATATTATTTAATGGACTTGAGCTAACATCAATACTTCAAAATTTCATGTTTAATTCAATGTCTTACTTGCATCTTTGTAAGTGAAAATTATTGTATGTTTATTTTTTTAAAATTCATTTTTAGGATTTTTTTTATGTTTAGACTTTATTTCAATTATATATATTATAAAAGTTTTTTTTTTTTAATCAAAGATTTATATTTTATTTTATATTTCAGCTTGCAATTAGCAAAACGTTTTAAAAACTTTTATTTATACAATTATAATCCTGTTCAGTACAATAGTAGAATATATACTGTATAAAAGTACCATCATATTTTCATTTAATGTTTAATGTTTTTGTCATATTTTCACAATTTTATTCTTTAAACTACCATGGTACATTAATATGGAAATCATTCACTAACACAGTATGTTTAAAAAAGTACCATGGTATTAACACAGTTTTTCAACATCGTGCCACAGTTGTGCAAGTGCCTTGGGTTACTTCTAAGTACCATAGTAAATGTATATGGTACCATAGTAAATATCAAAACACCATGGTATTACTCTATGTACACAGTGCATAGTACTTTGGGGATTATACTATTTGACTATTTTGAAACAGAAAATTGCAGATGATATGCCACTTTTTGTGATGTGCCACTCAGGTGATATATATATATATATATATCACCTGAGGACAGGCTTTTGGTCAGTAGTGAGTATGTATCAAAAGTGGTGCACGGATGGCCAAATGACAAACTGTCATCCAGCAGTGTCGTCCACAGCTCAGTGATGCCAGAGCGGAGCGGAGACTGTCGCACATTGTTCACAGTAACAGGAGGACCACAGTGCAACAAATCACCAGCAGCTGCAACAGTGGTGACCAGGGCAGTGTGTCACAGCACACAGTTCACCGCAGCCTTCTGCATATGTGCCTGTTCAGCCGACGACCCAGCCGAGTCCCCATGCTAACTGCACGCCATCACCAACATCGCATGAAATGGGCCCAAGATCATAGAGACTGGACTGTGGATGATTGGAAAAAAGTGACCTGGTTCAAGATTCCTAGTGCATCATGTCGACGGCCGAGCGCAGATACACTGATTACCAACAGCGGCAATGGGACCTGGATGCACTGTTGGGAGGAAACAGGCCACCAGTGCGTTGTTATGCTGTGGGCGATGTTTTCTTGGGACACTTTCGGCCCCATTATCCCAATAGCACAATTCCTGACAGCTGTTAGGTATCTGAACATCTGAACATCATTGTGCAGCCTTTCATGGCAACTGTATTCCTGCTGGTGATGACCATTACTAACAGGATAATGCGCCATGGCACACTGCCAGAATTGTCATGAAGTGGTTCAAGGAACATGGTGGAGAATTTCTGTTAACGCCTTGGCCTCCAAATTGACCTGACATGAACCCAATCGAAAAAGCGAGTTCGTGCTACAGCACCACCACCCGCAATGTACAGGAACTGGAGAACCTGCTGTTGACATTATGGTACCAGATACCCCTGGAGACATATTGCCACCTCGTCGAATCAATGCCTCACTGCGTGGCCGCTGTTATGTGGGCTAAATGATTTCCTATAGGTTATTAGATAGGTGGTCATAATGTAATGGCTCATTGGTGTATATATACACACTGTTATACTGTTATATATGGTTTTCACTGATATTGAAACATATGCATCAAATATTTGTGCATATTCAACATTTTAATATATTACAAAAATGTCAAATTTTTGTCAAAATCAAATTTAATTTGAAAATATAATTCAAAATATGGCTGTGTATGAACACACACACACACACACACACACACACACACAATGTTATTATTAACAACAACAATATATTAATTAAAACATACTTCATAATTAAATATTATAATATATATATATTATCTATATAATCTAAATATATTATTGTTTCTTTAATAATAATATAATAATAATAATAATAATAATCAGTCATGTATCTTGTTATATGTTTTTCACTGATATTAAAATATACATGCATACAATATTTTTGCATATTTAAAATTAAATATAATTTAAATATAATTATATAGCAATATATGAACAAATATTTGTTTGTGACAATGATCTGTACGAAAAATGTAAAAATATACATAAAATATATTTTGAATAATATTTTGAAAATATATGCAAAAAGATATCAGATTTTGGTAAGGGAAACATTATATTTTTAATTTTGCAGTATTTTAGCCTTTAAAAGCAACAATGAGAGATATCATGATCCAGTGAGCACATTCTGTACTTCTAGATTTACTCTGGTCTGAATCGAGTTAATAAAATATAGTGTTGTAGTTGAAAAACACTTCATATCAAAGTCTCCCATCATTAAAGATCCAAAAAAGGCTTCATGTTCACTAAACTGGACAAACTATTGGCAGTAACATGTTCTGCTTGGAAACGGATGGTGCAATATGTGCTTGGAGATACCAACAATCTGCAAATATTTCTTTGAAGTGTTTCATCTTTACTCAGTCTGGGTCTAAATCCTCATTGTTTACCTCCACAATTCAATGGACTGGCTTCAATGTGATTTCACCCATGATTTCCCTCCCGGCTTACTGTTTTATCTCATCGAGAGGCAAACAGCGGACCTACCACATCAGATCTACTTTCCGCAAGTCGTTTTGCAAACAGGCTCGGGCTTCACAGCAGGGACACAAATCCTCCCTAATCCAAATTAGCCCCTCCAAGTCAAATAAAACAGTCTGTCACGCACCGTCTCGCTCGCCCGTGTTCCTCTTTATGGTTGTGGCAGATAGCACTGGGAGGATGGACCTAAAAAGAACGATATATTAAACATAGAAAACAAAATTACTGACTTTGTTTGCTCGATATACATACAGGGACATAAAACCGAATCTACATTGATTCTCGTTAGAATCTGGATACGCTAAATTAGATTACGTTCGTGTTAACTAAGCAATATTTCATGCAAAAGTGAGAATTCACTCTCAAATCAAATGTCAAACAGTAGTTAAAGTCAGACACATCAAGGGTTAAAGCGATGTTAATGAGGCTGAACGCTATTGCACTGGGTTAATTTACTTTAGTCAAAGTCATTCTACATGCTCTGTGGAGGTGTATTAATTAATACATCATTCATTTCTATACAGTTCATCGACCTGTACACTATAGATGATCTAGTGCAATCCTAAAGCTTTTAATTGCAAATGCATATGGCTTAACTAGAGTTTTATATTTTCTGAAAGAAATGGGTGGTGCTTATCCATATAATACCTGTCATGATGCTTATATGTTTTTTAGTGCACATCTCTATGATATTATGGGCAGCAGATAAAACTCAAATGGGATTTTTTTCTCCCACTTTGTGAAAATTTTGCGTCTGAGAAAAGAAAACACCACTTAAGTTGAGACAAGTTACACTTTGAACTTTAATAATTAGTGTTGTGGTTTATTCAAATCACTAACACTAACTATGAACGATACTAAGTTATACCTGACTTGGTAAACATCGCTAATGATAAATAAAATGGTCCCTCAGTAATCATGCATTTTAATGTCCACAAGCAACCGTCATTAGTAAAATGTCAAATATGCACATCATTTAAACAATATTTAGAACCTCATTACCTTGAAAATGGCAAAAACACCAATTTCTACAATAGCTCAGTTTTTTTAAATTAGATTTTATTTTATATGTTCTGTTTTCACTTTAATTTTAGTTAGTTATAGTAATTTTGTTTTTGTATATTATAATTTTCAACTCAATTAAATTGTGTCCACTGCTATTTTTTATAATCAGCACTGGAGCTCCTCAGGGTTGCGTCCTCTCCCCACTGCTCTTCTCCCTCTACACCAACGACTGCACATCTAAAGACCCCTCTGTCAAGCTCCTGAAGTTTGCAGACGACACCACACTCATCGGCCTCATACAGGACGGTGACGAGTCTGCTTACAGACAGGAGGTTAAAGAGCTGGCTGTCTGGTGCAGTCTCAACAACCTGGAGCTCAACACGCTCAAAACTGTGGAGATGACCGTGGACTTCAGGAAAAACCCCCCTGCTCTCCCCCCACTCACCATCAGGGACAGCACTGTAACGACAGTGGAGTCATTCAGGCACCGATCTGGACGAGCTCACAGAGACTGTAACATCTTATATCAGTTTCTGTGAAGACATGTGCATTCCTACCAGGACTCATTTAACTTACAACAATGACAAACCATGGTTCACTGCAAAACTCAGACAGCTCCGTCAGGCCAAAGAAGATGCTCACAGGAAGGGGGATAATGTCTTGTATAAACAGGCTAAATACACACTGGAAAAGGAGATCAGAGTGGCAAAGAGGAATTATTCGGAAAAAATAAGGACTCAGTTCACTTCCAGCGACTCGGCATCAGTGTGGAAAAGTCTAAAAGAAATCACCAATTACAAGACACCATCCCCCAGCACTGTGGAGAATCAACACCTGGCAGACGATCTGAACGAGTTCTACTGCAGGTTTGAAAAAACACCCCACACCCGCCCTGAACACCTCTCCACACAACCATTCACACCTCCAGCAACCCCCCTCTCCCCCACACCTGCAATTCAGATCAGTGAAGACGAGGTGCGCCAGGTCTTCCGGAAGCAGAAAAGGAAAAAAGCACCAGGCCCAGACTGTGTTACACCAGTCTGTCTGAAATCCTGTGCTGACCAGCTGGCCCCCATCTTCACACAGATCTTCAACAGATCACTGGAGCTGTGCGAAGTCCCTTCATGCTTCAAACGCTCCACCATCATCCCCGTCCCAAAGAAACCCAAAATTACGGGACTTAATGACTACAGACCTGTGGCTCTAACGTCTGTGGTCATGAAGTCTTTTGAAAAACTGGTGCTGGCCCACCTGAAGGACATCACTGGACCCTTGCTGGATCCTCTTCAGTTTGCCTACAGAGCAAACAGGTCTGTGGACGATGCAGTTAACATGGGACTGCATTATGTTCTGCAACATCTAGACAGACCAGGGACTTATGTGAGGATCCTGTTCGTGGACTTCAGCTCGGCCTTTAACACTATCATCCCAAACCTCCTCCTGCCCAAACTATCTCAGCTCTCCGTGCCCACCTCCGTCTGTCAGTGGATCAACAGCTTCCTGACAGACAGGCAGCAGCTAGTGAGGCTGGGAAAATACACATCCAGCACCCGTATAATCAGCACTGGAGCTCCTCAGGGTTGTGTTCTCTCCCCACTGCTCTTCTCCCTCTACACCAACGACTGCACGTCTAAAGACCCCTCTGTCAAGCTCCTGAAGTTTGCAGACGACACCACACTCATCGGCCTCATTCAGGACGGTGACGAGTCTGCTTACAGACAGGAGGTCGAGCAGCTGGCTGTCTGGTGCAGTCTCAACAACTTGGAGCTCAACACGCTCAAAACTGTGGAGATGATCGTGGACTTCAGGAGAAACCCCCCTGCACTCCCCCCACTCACCATCATGGACAGCACTGTGACTGCAGTGGAGTCATTCAGGTTCCTGGGCACCACAATCTCTCAGGACCTGAAGTGGGACACTCACATTGACTCCATTGTGAAAAAGGCCCAGCAGAGGTTGTATTTCCTTCGCCAGCTGAGGAAGTTCAACCTGCCACAGGAGCTGCTGAAACAGTTCTACTCCGCCATCATTGAATCCATCCTCTGCACTTCTATAACTGTCTGGTTCAGCTCAGCTACCAAATCTGACCTCAGAAGACTACAGAGGGTAGTCCGGACTGCTGAGCGAATCATTGGTACAACCCTCCCTTCTCTCCAAGAACTGTACTTATCCAGAGTGAGCAAAAGGGCTGGCAGAATCACTCTGGACCCCTCACATCCAGCACACTCCCTCTTTGAACTGTTGCCATCTGGTCGACGGTACAGAGCACTGAGCACCAGAACGACCAGACACAGGAACTGTTTCTTCCCTCAGGCCATCCATCTCATGAAGACTTGACAATAACTGTGGAACACACACTATTTATTCACTCATACACTTATTTATCTAACACTCATACTCAGTCTACACCTCAAATTTGCACATAATATACAGTACCTGTACATACAAAACTGTCTATTGTAATATACCTGCACATACAATTGTCAATTTATATATTTTTATTCCTTATTTACTTGTTCTATTTTTATTTCATTTTAATTTTTTTAAGTAAATTTTTTTTTTTTATTATCTGTGTTTTTTGTTCTGTCACTGTCATTCTGTTACACTGTGGAAGCTTCTGTCACGAAAACAAATTCCTCGTATGTGAAAACATACCTGGCAATAAAGCTCATTCTGATTCTGATTCTGATTTTAGTATACTGATATACTTTTATAGTTTTTGAATTAGATTTAATTTTCTGTTTCACTTTAATTTTATTTAAGGTTTTAGTAATTTTGTTGTGTTTTTGTATGTTTTGTTTAATTTTCAACTAATTAAGTTGTGCCCAGTGTTATTTTAGTATCACTGATATACTATTATAGCTTTTAAATTAGAATTTATTTCTATATTTTGTTTTCACTTTAATTTTAGTTAGTTGGTAATTTTGTAAAATTTTTTCTTGTCTATATAGTTCTTATTAATTTAATTAATTTTAATTGTATTTTTATTTATTTATTTAATTTTAATTGTATTAATTTAATATATTTATAATAATAATTAAATAATAATTTGTATTGATTAATTAAAGTTATTTAAGTATGTAAAATTAAACTAACTAGTTGACAAGGTAACATTTCCATTTAAATTAAACTATCATTTTAATTTTAAATGTAATTTCATATATATATATATATATATATATATATATACA
>NW_015634011.1:304937-321781 GCF_001515625.1 Sinocyclocheilus rhinocerous
ATATTATTTCAGTTAACATTTCTTTTATTTCATGAAACCTTTTTTTATGGTTTTAGTTTTAGTTAATTCTAATAACTGTGATTGTGCCCAAAACAATCTGCACCTAAAGAGCGACCCAAATAAAGAGTTTGTGAACGTGATGATTTCAAGGTAAAGGCTGAAGAGAAACGAGTCAGCGGTGGAAAACGTATTACATTTTAAAGCCTGAGGCCTGTTCACACATTTCATGTAAGCATTTTGCATTTACACCCATGTTAACAAGTTTAAAAATTCACACTGTTTGAGTGTGCGTAGCTTCAGCACATTAATTTTTGCACGTTGCACACTGAAATCAGCAGAAATGATGGTAAAAAAAGTAAAGCTAACAATAAATGCCATTCACAACCCATTTCCAGTTGGGAATTAATTGGGTGCCGAGAAGCAGCATGTGATTAGAGTGGCTGAAAATAAAAGATCTTGGAGATTAAGGCAATTTTGTATTTTTGCAATAATATTAATCAGTTAATCGTTTACATGCATTAAAAAAGGTCAATTTAGATTGTGCATATTGACTATGATCACCCTAATATGAATAAAAGAGGCAGTTGCTAAAAGAAGATCAATTATTCCCAAGATCTGAACTGCATTTTCAGTTGCTCTACTTTTAAATCACATTTTGCAATGAGACAGCATGTTCTGTATACGGCAAACAAACAGCACAAACCTCGACATCTTTGTGTTGTCAAAAGCACACATAACCTTACTTTTGTTGTCACTGGGAATTTTCGGCTGCCCTACATTCGGCATTGTTGACATTGCTGAACATTTAATGTATGGTCCGACTGCAGGTTTGAGCGCCTCTCACATACTGTAAATAGTTCAAACTATTCCCCATCTGAGTCGAACCCCACAGCATCACATATCTCAAGCAAATCCATCCGTCTGGACCTTCCCTTGTCAGTTTCAATGGAAGTTTCCATCTTCTACAGCCATAAATGCAGGTTGTGTGCAGTGCTCAGCCTCAAGCAACACTTCACTGTCTGTTGAACAATTTTGCTGGTTATCTAGTCACTTTTGGAAAAGCTGCTGCATCTTGTAGGAAAGAAAAATCACAAATGATATTCTAAATCTTTTCTCCTATAGACAGAGATGAGATTAAACCGAGCAAATGGATATATTCTGCATGTATGTTTTCAAAACATTTAAAATTGAGATTTGAACTCAAACAAATTCTTCTAAGATCAAATGATTATATGTGATTTTATCTTTTACAATTGAGATTCTAAATTGTTTCTCCTATGAGATTAAAGGCTGGACAGATTTTACACTGAACAGATTTTAAACCGTTAGGCATCATATACTTACCGACTTTGTAACAGTCACAGAGTCACATACACTAAATGACTTGAGGATCACACACTACCAGACTTTCAAGTTGTTCCGATCACAAAGAACTCATGCAGAAACGTGCACCGTGTTGCTAGGAGATGTGTGACAAAGGAAAACAATATGTGTTCTAAAATCGGCTCAAAATATCAAACATGTTTGATATCCTCTGACTGGATGGAATCAGTCTGAAGCTAAAAAAAAATAAAGTGACCATAATATATGCAATTTTCTATGAAATCTGTTAACTCAAATCTGCAGACTGACTCTGACTTTCGACAACTAGCGTCAACTTCTCCAGACTGTAAATAATAAAAAATAGTGTAGTGTATTCCAGACTTAAATTGATCAAATGAAGACTTTTGCTTACATTTTCTGCTTATATATTTTCACTAAGACTCCAGTAAGTCTCAAACTGTGCTCAGTCTGCAATAAAATAGAATTTAAAATCAAACAAATTCTTCCAAAATCAAATGATTACAAATGAGATTCTGAATTGTTTCTAGACAGCAATGAAATTAAAGAGCAAATGGAGCCTTTTGCTTATATATTTTCACTCAATCAAATTCTTTCAAGATCATATGATTTTAGCATTAACAAATGTGATTGAATGAGATTAAACATAGCAAATGGAGATTTTTGCTTATGTCTTCTGCTTATATATTTTCAAAAAGACTCCATTAAGTCTCAAACTGTTCTCAGCCTGCAAGAAAAGTGCCTGCGTTCACTTTGCACTCAAACCAATTCTTCCATGATCAAATGATTTTATCATATACAAATGAGATTCTGAATTGTTTCTAGACAGCAATGAGATTAAATAGAGCAAATGGAAATGTTTGCTTATTTTCAGTAGGCCTCAAACTGTGCTCAGTCTGCAATAAAACATGAGATTGCAATTTGAACTCAAACAAATATTCCAAGATCAAATGATTTGATATGATTTTATAGCTCTGTACACTCACAGTCAACAATTTACTTGTTTCTATTATTCCACTTAAACATCTGGAGGAAAACATCTGAGACATGGCAGATAGAAGAAATACATTGCAAATGAGCAACACATTTTTGTTACCTGTCCATCAAAATAACATTAAAATACAAATTATAGATCTTCAATATCTATTGATAATGTGTTTCTCATAAAGGACACAGCAGAAAATTGGATGGAGCAAGCGGCACAGCAATGCTTTTGATGGATGACTTTTAATTTAACAGGAAAGGTCACAAGCCACACAACCCGACATTGAAGAATCAGTGCTCATTACATGTTTTAGTTTAATTATTAGTTAAATGTCTTGTATAGTTTCACATGGGAATTTTTCACAGGAAAAAAGCAGACGTCACAAGTTCAAGTTTACGACGACAGCGATCTGCACCTTAAAAATTACTGATTTTATTTGTTTTCAATGAGATGCAGTGATTTAAAGTGACATGAGAGACGGTTGGCGATGTATTAAAGTTAAGCGGAGTTCAACTTCATGCCAATGCACTTTCATCACTAGAAGCATTTTCGGTCACTTGCATAACGTTTTATTTGTAGGATTTCCAATATAAACTATTCCTAATGTTATTCCAGATATCTAGTCTGTCCTAAATGCATTTGTTGACGGCAAAGGCATGTATATCTCTTCCTCTGTGAAAAGGTAGCAGATGCGTTTGCCAGTCCTCTAGAAGGTCTGAAACATTAAGGTGCCTGAGGGACGCAAAAAAACACACAAGCTTCCCAGAAAATAAAAGATTATAGGACAAGACAACATAGTCAAAAAGAAAGAGTTTCTCCGTAGAACAGGATGGGATATCTGGGACAGGCTGTCCCAGAACAGGCACCACAAACGTCAAGTTGTGTTTGTTTGAGGATTCGTTGAGGCACAAAACAAGCACCAGCTACCTTTGTTGACTATCACTGGGAATTCTGCCAGCGCGATCTACCTTTCTGAGAGAACTGGATGTTAGCCTGAAGAGGACAAAGGAAGAACCTCTAGCAAAAACTCACTGAAGCATGAGCGAAGCTATTGCATGACCCACAAACCAACTCTACATCCTCAGACGACTCTTTCAGAGCTTTGTCCATTTCTCAAGTCGAGTCAGGCCACCCACTCCTGCAGATAAGCATTCCTGACTGTCTCGCCGTCTGCCAGGGGAGATTACGCATGTTTGCAACGTGAGCATGATTTCCAGAGAGCATCGAAACTCAATCATCCCCCTTTGCGACGCCTGTCAGGCTGCGACGCTCTCACCTGTCAACCTCTGTCACAGCAATCATCAATGACTTGGTTCTTGTAGAGAAAGGAAAGAATATAAAAGCAAAGGAATTGAATGAAGACACCCTTGGAATCGGATCCGTTGAGATGTGCTTCACTATCGAAGTTATACGACCTGTCATTCTCGTGCGCATATGAAAAATGACACTGTTCATATTGTGACTACACTGTTTTCATCCTATACAGGGTGCAGAAAGTGTGTTGTCATGACTGATTCATATTGTAAGCAATAACAGACTTACAAAATATTCCTGACAACATGCCAAAGTGTTAAGGCTGAAATAACACGTTAGGTCAAGGAGGCGCTATTTTCCATCCATTTGAACAACCGTATGAATCACTGAATTTGGATTGCACTCAACCTAGACACTCAAAACGCATGTAGTAGCTTCTCTACACGGCATCCACCAGGATGATGCAACCGCAGACAATGTTATGGTGATGTCTTCAGCACGCTCTGGCGATCCAGTGGGACGAAAGTCACTTATGCAATCGACTGGAATCAAATCAGCAGCTGGAAGACAGATAGGGATGTTATAAAGAAACGTGTGTGTGTGTGCGTGTGCATGATTAACTACTGATATAATTAGCAGGATACTGAACTAAGTCAAATTAAAACCATTTTAAAATAAGTAAAAAATCATAAAATAATTGAATAGGTAGATAGACAGACAGACAGAGAGACAAATAGACAGGCAGATGCTAATGTTGTGTGACTGCTCATAAAATATGGATGATACTTTGTTATCATATTTTTATGACACTTATGTGACAGTGGGTGTCAATAAAATGCATAGATTTACATTATTTACATTTTCTCAAAGAAAGTCTCATTCATTTGAATCTATCAGAAGCCGGTTTGGGATTTTGTTCCTCTGCAAAACAATTTGAATAGAGATGAGCGAATAAAATCAATGTGGATCACTTACACCATGGTAACAAAAGATGCCACAGAGCTAAATCTTAATTAGCTGAAATAATGAGACCAATACTGAATCCAATCCAATTAGAAGAGAAAAGTCTCTTGAAGCAAACCCTCTCCCTGGTACGATAAACACAATGGAACAACATTAAGTTCCTCAGAGAAAAGAAAACGAACAACATACAAGGACTTCAGCATTGTTGTCTATATTCCTGATAATGCTTAAACACATTGCCAATTAAAAGACAAAAAACACTTAAAGCAAATAATTGAAGGTTGTGTGAGAGAGCACTACAATGATGCCAACCAGTCGAAGGCCAATTTGTCATAGCATGTTGACGTTTCATAGCATGAACAAATAACCACCAATGCAAAGGTACTACATATCTTTATGCTGCTTAGTCAACAGATCCTCTAACAACATTCTGACAAGAAAAATGATAATGATGTGGCAGTAATAAACCGCAGATGTCGTTCATCCTGCTGGGGAGAAAATAACCAGCTTAAACTGGCCCATGGCTAAACTGGTTTTGGTACTTATTGGTCAGGCTGGAAGAGCTGCTAACCGAGCAGTTAAAACAGATTAAACCATTTACAGTTTTTCTCGATTGCTTAAACACATTTCTTGAAACTATGCCTCCATACAGAGCAGCATGGTAAGTAAACGTTATTTTTGTATTATTTGTACATATCAGTTTAATAAATATATACACATTTAGGGTGACTTTCATGTAAATTCTGTTGACATATGACTAGTAGTTGCAACTTTTGTGCTGATTCAAGCTGTAAAATCGTGAAGTGATTGCGTAGGTAACCTTAATTCCAACATGGTTAGATAATTCCTATAATTTGGCGTCAATCTGGTTCTTTTTGTAAAACGAATAAGTTTAAATACACTATTATATATATATAAGTTATATAGTCTTTGCTCTGGATTTCACTCGTAATGGCGCCACGAGTCATCCTCGTGTGAAAAGAGATGGTTTGTAATTTTTAATCTAACTCTGCAGCATTTAAATATTGATATATTCTCCTCAACTTTTCATACCAAATTTTTGCAATGTTGTAAGGATTTACTATCACAGTCACATGTGTTTTAGGCGGGAGAGAGAAGCTGAACCCGCAGTTCCGCTCTCTTGCGCGGGCATTTCGTCACGTTTTGTCTGGACAACAGCCGTTTTATCGCTTTTCCGTACAGAGAAGCAAGGTAAGTGATTCTTCGAGTTATTATGTGTTATTTAACCATATCAATTTTATAAACCTTTATAAATGCATATGCAAAATAATTTTCCTGTAATTTTATTTATAAATGAGTGGTAACTTAGCTACAACTTTTGTGGTGAGTTGAGCTGTGAAATAAAACCGGTTGAATGAAGTGATGGCTGAGATAACATTCAATTTAGATCATTTCTATGATTTTGGCTTCAGTTTGGTTCTATAAGCAAAAATGTTTGCACATTTTTGTAATGTATCTTTCAATCTTCACTATCAGCTTGATTTTTACCGTAGCCTGACATTACTGCTTAAGACTGTGGTTCTTTGACCTCGTGAGTCGCGACCACCTCTCTGCACATTTTGAATAACGTTACAGGGGTTTGTTCTATTCAGCCGTAAGTTAAGTGTCCTACGAAGTGGACTTCACAGGATATTCCGCCATGAATGATTCCAGTTCGAAAGAAGCTTATGATCCATTCAAAGCGCATTAAAGTGCGTGAGACGTGACTACTAAGCAAATCTCACGATTACGATTAAATAAAATCCAACAAATTTACCAAAATTTAAATCATAATACTTAATGTGGCAATTTTATATAGAAAAATACAACATAAAAAACACATTTTCAGTCTTCACTCTTATCGATTTTAGCCGTAATGGTGCCACGAGTCATCCTCATGTGAAAAGAGATGGTTTTATTCTTTAACTTTTTCAAGTCTAATTCTGAAGCATTTAAATATTGGTTTCAAAGTTGTTGTTGTTTTTTTTTGTTTTGATAAGGGCAAATATGTAAAAGTAGAGTGAATGCTTAGAAATATAGAAAGGGCAAATTATTGCATGTTTGGAAAAAAAATTGAATGGTTGAGCTGAGAATGATTATGCATGCTGTGCTGTGCTTAATCGAGTACTGCTACTACATTTCAGTAAAAAAAATGTTAGTGAAGGTGATTTGCAGAGGAGCTCAGAAGTATGTTAAAGGGGTCATATGATGCGATTTCATTTTTTCCTTTCTCTTTAGAGTGTTACAAGCTCTTGGTGCATAAAGAAGATCTGTAAAGTTGGATTTGAAGTTAAAGCAGGATTATGTAAACTGCTTAATTTGACCTCGTGTGAATTTATTTTGCCCCAAAATCTAGACACATCTGATGTCTTGAGTTTGATGCTTCATAACACTTATTATGAAGTAGGTTTTGAGTACTTGTCCAGTCCAGTTACTTATCTTTTTTTTATTCTTTCTTGGTCTATTTTAGACTCTACAGGGTGGGATAGTGACATCTCAGCCTTACTGTTGCTGCTGTATCTCCTGCCCCCAACTCCAAAAAGCCACAAGAAGGCAGCAAAGATCAGCCCCCTTCAGGCAGCTGACCATGTGGTGCGATTTCTTAGGGTGAGTTTTAATGTGTTTTTAATTAATTCTGAAATCCACGGTGGCCGAGATGTGCAAAACAAATCACAATTATGAAAACAATTTAACAAATTCAAAAACAAAACGTCAAACTATAAATGCAGCGCCAAGTCTAAAAACAAAATAGCAAGTCAGAAAACACAATGACAAAATGGAAAAGATTATATATATTTTGTGAATTGAATACTTACAGCAGATTGGATGATACATCTGTCAATCAAGACATGCAGTCAATTAAGTACAGCACACTGCGGCAGAAGTTTTAATAAAATAATGTAAATAAAGTGCTAATGGGTAGGGCTTGGCGATATGGGCAAAAATTAATATCTCTATTATTTGGCCGATTTGCTATATATGGTATATATCTTGGTATTTTTGTTTTTGTATCTGGATTTTTAATTTTTTTTAATCTGTATTTAATATACAGTATATATTTTATATACTGCCCAATGTTGTCCAACGAAACAATATATTAAAGGCTATGAACAAGTTAAATTCACTAAACTAAAAATGAAAATAAATAAGAACAAAAGCACAGACTTGTATTAGGCTATTTTGATTACCCCATTACAGTCACTTTACAGTTAGTGCTATCATAAAAATACACTTACTTATAGGTTTAAAATTCTACATATGTCCAGTGTTGGGGAGTAACTAGTTACATGTAACAGCGTTACATAATTTAATTACAAAATAAATGTAACTGCAATCAGTAACAGTTACTAGAAAAAATGTGTAATTAAATCACAGTTACTTATGAAAATATTAACGATTACAAAGGGGGTTACATTTGAATATTTACACACATCAACATACAGATTTAATTGATTTCTTTCCTAGAAAGGAAACTACTCTAAAACAGTGTTTCCCAACCTTTTTTTAGTCGCGGCACCCTTTGGAAATTTTAACAAACTTGTGGCACCCTACAAAATTAATTTTGTCACAATATTTGAATGCGGGACCCCGGTTGGGAAACACTGCTCTAAAATATGAGACATACGTCTCTATGATTTCTGCGATGCGGAAAACACGGACTGGTTAGTAGAATCCAGTCATAAAAACAGAATTCCTATAACGCGGAATGTCACGGAGTATGCCACATTTTGGGTGAATAAATAAAAAGTAGGTCAGTACACTTGAATCAATTAAGCCGCAAAAAGACAATATAGCCTATGAATCCTGCATGTTCTGCGTGTCTCTGTGGAAATCGGGTGTGGACTGACCATCGCGAGAACCGTGACAATTCCCGGTGGCCTGGCAGCCAATTTGGCCCGTTTTTTAAAATATTATTATTATTATTATTATATAATTGCCTGCCGAATGTACTAAAGCGATTATTTCTGAATTCGCCATTCGATAATAAATCTCTAATAAATCACATCAGTGTATGACATCAAAGTACCGTGAGAGCGATTCAAAAGCATGCAGAGTAGTCTGCTCTCTAATCGTTCTCGCGGTATTTTGATGTCTCACACCGATCGGTCTGATGGTGATGATCTGCTTTAAGTCGAACAAGCCTAATGATTCAATGGACCATTCATAAAGAACCATTTACTTCACTCCTGAATGAATCAGCCATTTGAACGAATCAAATGAATAATTGACTCAATCAATGACTTAATCATTAAGTCATTTAACACCACCTACTGGCAGTTTTAGTTTCTTATTTAGAGTATCATTTCATTAAATAAATAATTTCATATTTCCATAGTAATGATAATAAAAAAATTAAAGGTATAGTTCATCCACCCAAAAATGAAAATGTAGTCGTTTACTTACTCTCATGGTCCAAAAGTGTATGTGTAATAAATTTTATGTTTATTCAAACTAAATATTTCTTGCTGAAGCTACTTTTAGTAATGTCTATTTGATGCTTTACACAACAATGACTTTAAATTATCTTTTGAGAGTAATTTCTCAGCCAAGTTTGTTGTGCGATTAATTAGATATAACATTTTAATCGCTTTACAGCCCATATATATATATATATATATATATATATATATATATATACTACCAGTCAAAAGTTTTTGAACTGTAAGATTTTTCATGTTTTTTAAAGAAGTCTCTTCTGCTCACCAAGCCTGCTTTTATTTGATCCAAAGTACAGCAAAAACAGTAACATTTTGAAATATTTTTACTATTTAAAATAACTGTTTTCTATTTGAATATATTTTAAAATTTAATTTATTCCCGTGATTTCAAAGCTGAATTTTTAGCATCATTACTCCAGTCACATGATCCTTCAGAAATCATTAATGATTTGCCTTAATTTTTTTTTTTACTCATTCATTAAAACATTATGCTCGTTCATTATGCTTGTTTCATTTATGAAAAAAAAAAAAACTGAAAATTGTTTCTGACTTGCTATTTTGTTTTTTGATTTGTTCATTTGTTTTCATAATTGTGATTTGTTTTGTGCTTCTCAGCCACCGTAAATCACAGATGTCAGTTGTACCTTCTTTTCTTCAGTAACTTACTGGACCATGTTTGGCATTGCATCTAGAAAACAGAATTAGCATTCATTGTAATTGCCCGGGTTTTCTTATATTATCTAGATGGGAAACCAGCATTCCAATGTTTTTGGAGAAAGTCGGATCTGCACAGCCTTTCCTGCTCGTATTGGAGAAAATACCAAGAGCATTCAGAGGTTCTTCATTATTGTCGACATGAAACCAATTCCATGCAAGGCTCAGACGACGGTAGCAGCATTTGATGAGCTCTTTAAGGCACACTTTGACTGAAATTCTGATGACCAAAATGGATATATTGTGCCTTCTTGAACTGTCACGTTGTCAAGTGTTGACATGTTAATAAACAACTGCTTTGAGAGCTGCAGTGTAATTGTGATTTAAAAAAAAAAAATCTTCTTATGACAAAATGTGCTTAAAAAAAAATAAAAAAATAAAACGTTTAACATTTTTTGTATGTAGTTTTTTTTTTTTTTTGTCTTCTGGCAGCTTTTTTTACTTTCTCAACACAGAGGAGAGTTTTGTCATGTTAACTCAATACACTGGAGTTAAAATATCAAGAGTTAAAATCTATCTTAAAGGTGTTAAATTGTAACTCTTTACACTGGTGTTAAGGAAAAATCAACTCTCTCTGGTGTGGACCAGAGTTGTTTTTTAACTCTATACCGTGTACATATAACTCGTTCATAGTGTTAAACAAGTAACTCTTTGAAGAGTGTTAATGTAACTCTGAAAAGATTGGGACAATATGTACACTTTTTCAGAGTTGATTTTAACTCTGTTAGAGTGGAATTAACACTCATAATTTTGCTGTGCAGGCAGCGAGGGTAAAATCCTCTTGCATGCCTGATCCACCCCTGGCATGCATCTACTGGAAAGGGACGCGGTACGCCTGTTTCATCCGGAACCGGTGCTTTCGGAGGATACGATCAATTGTGGAGAGGCTGATGGCATTTATCCCTCGAAAATGATGATTATCCTCAATCACTCTCCTTTGAATCTCTCGTAGACGGATTACATTATTGGCAATGACCATAGTTACAAGCTCCCTCTCTTGCTCCTCCGACAAGAGCCTTAGCCTGCCTCCACCAGGTGGTCGTCTCTGTGTCCTAGAAAAATAGAAGCACTCATTACTGTAACTGTCACACATCCTTTTTACAGGAAAACCTCCTCCTCCTTTTCCTCCTCCTCTTCGACCTATTCCTTCATTTATCTGTGGATCCATTGTTCCAAAGCTCAGTGAACTGATTCGGGCCCTGAAAAACTGTAAGATCACCAAAACATCTTTGGCTAATTTAAGCAGTTGTTTATTAGGGTCAAGAAAGCGTTTAAAGCTATGTTGCGGTGTTACTCATATCATAAATAAATACAAAATAAATATAACTCTCCATCCTTACTTGATGTGCATGCACCATAATGAATTATATATCCTTCAATGGCATTTATGCCCATTTTTTATTGATGCTTTTTCTAATTGTAGAGAATGTTTCTCTGATATTCATAAACTTTCAACCTACTCAAAACCTAGTGAGCTGCTTACTTAATCAATGAGTGGTGTCTACTTATCAGTACAGGGAAAGAAAAAAAAGACTGTTCCACAATTTTATGCCAATATTTATAAAACTGTCAGATTAAAAATTAGTCAAGAAAAAGTGAGTAAAATAAAATATATGTACATAATACATCAACTAGTGTTAATTTACACTTGAAATGTTTAAAAAAAATGTATAAACAGAAATTTAAACGGACCCTATTAATAAATGCTGTTAAAGTATTTATCATTGTTAGTTCATGCATTAACTAATGTTAATGAATGTAAGCATATTGAAAAGTGCTTTCAGAAGTAAAATTAAACAATAAAATAAAATGTAAAAAATGCATTTGTATAGGTTAAAATTAAATGTAGC
Source organism: Sinocyclocheilus rhinocerous (assembly GCF_001515625.1). Classification (NCBI taxonomy): domain Eukaryota; kingdom Metazoa; phylum Chordata; class Actinopteri; order Cypriniformes; family Cyprinidae; genus Sinocyclocheilus; species Sinocyclocheilus rhinocerous. The sequence continues at coordinate 316,484 of NW_015634011.1, forward strand.
CTAGCCAAAATTATTTTTTATTGTTAGTTTACGATGCCTACTGCATTAACTAATGTTAATTAATTTATGCTTATTCTAAAGTGTTAGCATAAAATGAAATAAAATAAAGTAAAATACAATAAAACAAAACATTACTTATGGTTCAATCATCACACTGGTAATGGAAGGCTGAGCTGCTCAGCTTTTTGCAATTATAGATACATGTTTGTTTGAAGTTCATAAACTTTGTTTCAAAACCCAGTGAATCTAGGCAGCATGCTAATTCATCGCAGACACACTACTGCCAGGAGAGTTGGTTCTGTTTAACATTATGTTTCCTTCAGATACAGTGCCTATATGGCCAAATAGACAAGAATGCATTTATGATGAACTCATAAAAATCATTAAATCAAATTCAAAATGGGCTTATAAAAGGGCTGCAATGCTTAAATTCAATACAAATCATTGTTAGCTTGCAACATGCTAAACTCAAAGTAACTCAATTGGAAATATACAGTAACACTGTTACGGGTGCACCAGCCAGAGACACAGAACCAGCCACTCAACCACGCCCCCAATCACTGGAGTTCTGAACACTTACAGAGCACTATAAGAGCACACTCACCCCACTAGTTCATCGGTTGGTCTCGAGGTTACTCACTCTGCGTTTCCTTCTACAGACTCGTGGATTGTAGTGGAAACTTATCTGTGCTATTCTTCCTCATTCATCCTCCTTTGAATATTGAACTGTGGACTGGAAACCGGGAGTTGCAGACAAGACTGTTACCCTGCATTCTCTGAGTTTATGTTCTCATATTTTGTTCTGAGACTTCACCGTAACACTGAAGTTTATGCCAAAAGAGAAGTTTACTTTACCTGCATCTTCCTTGTCTTCATCCTTGGTGAACCTTGACAAACATACAGAGCAAATATGACTTACCAATGAAGCGTGCAACAAGACCGGTGTTGATGTTATATCAAAAAATACCAAACAATGGCAAGGAAAAAAAAAACTCTGGAAATCTGCTTTGAAAAACAGTTATTTGTCAAAGGCTAGGGGCCTCATTTATAACCGTTGCATACACACAGAATGGCCATAGAAATATGTGTACACAATTTTCCACGCACATAATGGGATTTATAAAAATAAACTTGCCGCAAATATGTACAGTATGGACACTCTTGCGCATGAACTCTTTTTTTTAGAGTAAGAAAAGTAATGAAATAAACAACGATTTTAAACACTGTTTTCATTTTGATATACACATTTAGGCCTAAATACTCCACTCTCATTAATGGAGATAAGCACTGACATTACATAAAGTCACTATACAGAAGTAAAAAAAAAAAATTATGAATTTAGATAGACATAGGCTATTTGTATTGAATGCGCTTGATCACTTTTCCTGTAGCATGCATGCTATGTTTCAATGACAGCGAGGAGTGCTATAGGTGCACAACAATTCATCTTTAAACTAAACTGCAGATCTCATGTTATGAGAAAATATTTTTAGCGAGAACAGTGATCAACTTACTTCGATATTATGGCAAACACTGCTGAATTTAGTGTGTTGTATGGCCCATTGGTTTGAATAGGTTCAATAATGTACAACCGCAGCTGCACAGAAGTGTTGATGTCATGTGAAGGCATCTCCAGAACATTTTGAAAAATACCACTGTATTTGAAGGATACAACTTGAAGAAAATGGTAAGATAAATCAGAAAACGGTCCCACTTTATATTGTGGCCCTAATACCTGTGTACTTACATAGTAACTAGATGTGTACGTAGTATGTAACCACAGTTTAAGTACACATTGGTACATAGTATCTACAGCTGTAATATTTCTGTAACTACACACATGTAACAACCCTCCAAATGGTTTGTGTAAGTAAAAATGTGTGACAGGACATATATAACTACATTTTGTAACAACAATATGTATAAGAGTAATTGGAACAATTTGATCCAGGGGGTGGAGATGGGTAGGTTTAGGGATATGTAAAGTGGGAGGAGTTGGATCTCAAGTTGGTGGAGTTGGTGGTACACATCTAGTTACTATGTAAGTACACAGGTATTAGGGCCACTTAATATAAAGTGGGACCCAGAAAACGTTTGTGCGTATGCATAGCTTTTGTGCGTATGTACACTTTTAGGATGAAATCTATGGAACATTTTATAAATGAGGCCCCTGATCCTTTTGTTTTTGAACACTTAATGTAGCAATGCTGGGTTTAAATTAGACATGCCCATAAATACATAAGATAAAGCGTTCAGTTCTCCAGATACAGCTGTGAAAGTTCACACTTGAAGAACTAGAGGATGAAACAGCTGTGTTATAACACATGATAATACACAACAGCTGCTAAAACAGCTTTTTACAGATAAAGCACAAATGTATGATGTGAATATCTCACTTTGAATGAGACATGTTACTTAACTGAAAAGCTTTATCAGTACAATAAGGCCTTTTGTAAGTGTTTAGAATAGTTTCACTAAACATATTTTTTGAAGGTGTTCCTACATGAAAATTATATTGCTCAGATGTTTTTCCTGTATAGAATATACAAAAATGATTTTGTCTCAGACATTTCTCCCACTGTTTGATGAGAAATGCTCATTTTAATTTCTCTCTCTCTTTCTCTCCCTCTCTCTTTCTCTCTCTGTCTTTCCTTATCCTTTTTTTGTGGGAATACACCTACATAGTGATTGAACGTGTCTAATTAGGATGACCACCTGTTACTTATAAAGAGTTGTACCTCAGTTCACGTCATTTGTGCCTGACGAAGACCAGATGGTCGAAACGATGCAATAAATATTTCTTATGGAGCAGTTATATCAGTGTGCGGTCAATATGTTTGTTCTTAAATGCTAATTTTGACATCTTTGACTTTTAATTGCAGGATCTTGAAAAATCTGAGCACAGTTTTAGACACTGTTGAGATCTCTTATTAACTGTGCTTTGTAAAACTGTGATTGCTGTAAGATTAACCTGAAATGTGAAATTAATTTGTATAAGTATAGAAACTGAAATGAATCTGATCACTAAATGGTGTTTCATTGTAATTATGATACCTAATACATTAACTAATGATGAAAAAATTAAGCTTATTGTAAATTGTTAGCAAAAGTAAAAACAACAAAATAAAAAATAATAAAGTAAACTGAAATTAATTAATTTCAGTGATTAACTTAGTTACAAAGGAAATATTTTACAATTATTTTAGTTTAAGTTTTTTTTTTTTTTTTAAATCTAACATTTCTATTTTGTTATTTCAGCTTTATTTCAATGTTTAAATTTTAATGGTTAAAAAATGATTTTGTTGTGAAGTAAATACTACAGAAAGCAAATGTTATTTCTACATTAAATAATTTAGTTCTGGCAAGAATAATAATAATAAAAAATCAATATTAGTACTCAATTTAAGCTGGTAGAAATTAAAGTTTGAACTTATAAGTATATTTTACTTGGAACTGTTTGTTATGTTTACAAGGATTCTTTAAAGGTCCCCTGAAATCAATCAATATCTAAACAAGATTGGGGGAGGGGGGTTAGGAGGAGGTAGCAACAATGGCTAATATCAAACCTAATTAAACACTTATAAAATATTAAATTTATTTGTTTAATTTTTTTTCTCTCTCTCTCTCTCTTTCTGTCTCTCTCTCTGCACTCTCATTGTCTTTTGTTTATTATTATTTTTCCTCTCTCTCTTTTCCTTTCTCTTTCTCTTTTCCTGCCTCTGGGCCTCACTTGGCTGTGGCGTTTCAGTCCCTGCCCTGTGTGGTTCGGATTAGTTGTGGGTGGGTGTGATGTGGGGCAGGAGACCTTGTACATCCAGCTTGTATCAGCATTGCCCTGGACTTCTTGCCTCTGGCTGGTTCAGCACTACATGCCTTGTTTTTTTAATGCCTCACATATTAGATGATATACATTATTTCATTCATGCACCATGTTTATATTATTCTCCATTTCTATTCTTTTTGATGACACGTGAAAATGATGTAAAATGCATGTAGAATAATCAGCAAAAACATCCAAAGCAAAGTCTCAAGGATCATTATTTAAGATGAATTAATGGTTGATGTGTGTGAATGGGTTATAGGCTTCCCTCATGTAGGTGTTGCCACTGAATGACTCAAGTGAGGTGAGTTTGTGGAGGGTGGGGGGCTGTTGTCTTACCAGTCTTACCTCTTCTGTGCTCTCTGTGTCCTCACCCGTTCTGATCTCTGCAACACTGGGGAAAGAAAAGAAAATCGGTTCCTAATTACAACGGCATCAGCTTGACATGGATTCCTAATGTCCTGACAGGGAGAATGTGTTTAGAGATGCTATACAAAGAGTAAGTATGAACACCCACAATGAAAAAACATCCTCTACCTTTTCTTTCCTTCGAAAGATGTGCACTTCAGAAGCACAGATTCGGCCATATATCGCTTGCAACCAATCAATCAGAACCTAAGAAATGTACAGTATTCATTTTAATGTGACAAACAGACAACTTTAACCACATTTAAGGTTTCAGTTTAATCTTTTCAATTAAGTTGCTGCTTATACTGAAGTACTGCAGTTAGGAAGCCAACAATTACAGAAGAAGTGTGAAGTCCTGCTTCTGTTTGATTGTACTTGGTATATAATCTCTGATTGTTATATTGCCACCCGTAGCTTTAGAGGCCTCAAAGCCATCACTTGCTAATCAATGTCTCTGCTTTAAATGACACTCCTATTCTAATGGTTAATGTAGTACACATCTCTCTAGCTCACCTCAGGCAGAATCACTTCTGTTAGAAACAGCTGCAGTCCCAGGCACAGATATGAGTCGTTCCAGTCGCTGTATTATGTCTTCTGTAAACACTGGATGAGAAAGTTATCGATATTACAAAAATAAAACAACACAAGTATTACAAAATGTGACATTGTATAGTGACTTTTACACTTTTTAAAGTAACTGTCCGACAGCGACACCCGCTGGTAAAGCTGAAGAACAGCTGAACATCAGCTGACAAATACAATATATTGTTTATATTGTTACTGTCTTTTGTTATTATTTTGGAATAAATATGAAAATACGTAAAAACACTAACTTGATGAGATTTATCGGTTTTGATAAACAGAATATTACATAGTGTAAAAATACAAAATATAATTGCATTTTGCCTTTTAAATGTAATGTTTATTTAATGCAGGGAGATGACAACAGTAAGGTTATACATATATATACAGTGGGTACGGAAAGTATTCAGACCCCCTTAAATTTTTCACTCTTTGTTATATTGCAGCCATTTGCTAAAATCATTTAAGTTAATTTTTTTTCCTCATTA
>NW_015634011.1:323696-341178 GCF_001515625.1 Sinocyclocheilus rhinocerous
ATATATATATATATATATATATATATATGTGTGTGTGTGTGTATATATATGTATGTGTGTATGTGTATGTATGTATATAGCACACACAATAAGTGTGACGTGAGCATGGTGGCCTGGGCTTTGCACTGGGCTGGTTCCACGCAGCACGTCATGCTTGTTGTTGTTGTTGTTATTATTATTTAATTAATTAATTCATATTTATTTTGGTAACACTTTATTTTAGGGTCTCTTAACTAGTTGCTTATTAGCATGCATATTACTAGAATATTAGCCATTTATTAGTAGTAATTAAGCACATATTAATGCCTTATTCTACATGACCTTACTCTACATCCCTAATCCTACCCAATACCTAAACTTAACAACTACCTTACTAACTATTAATTTAGGAATATAGGAATTTAGCAAATTAGGAATTTACTGAAGGAAAATAGTTAATAATGAATAAGTGTTCCCTATTCTAAAGCTTTATCTTTTATTAATATATTTATTTTTATTATTATTATTGCTATTACTATTACTATTATTACTTATCACCTTCCTCATCCTCCATGCTCTGATTTTTGTTATTAATGCTATTATTATCATCATTATTACAATTGTCATCATTACTATTACGGTTTTCTACTGTTGTTATGTCTGTTGTACTTTTCTGCATGTTCCTTTGTTTATATACTTCCACCCCTCACACCCAGTCACACACATACACACACACACACACACACACACACACACACTCAATCACACAAATCATGTTGGCTGTCATGTATGTTTTGTTGACCTTGGTTATTTTGTATTTGATTTGTCACCGGTAAATTGTATATCTGTTTGCATCATACATTTTTTTTAAAAAGGTCCCCTGAATGAAGTAAAGCTGCATTTGACAGGGTATGCCAGGGACAATCTCATCCATATTGCTATAAAATATAGCATTCTGTGTAGAATTCAAATAGCTCCGATACATTTTGTGGTCTGCGCCGACTCGCGCATGTGATCTGCTCCGTGCTATCGTGTCTCTGGACCGGAGCAGAGTGTGTGTGCGGTGCGGTGGTTAGCGTGACACAGCGCGAAACCAGACTTCTTTAGCCCCAATGTAAAGCATATTTACACTGTTTGAATCGTTCCCTGTCCCCTATATAGTGCACTACGTGCCATTCACTGTACAGAAAATATTAATTCTGTGGACAAGTGACCGATTTCAGCCGTGGCTTCAGCGTCTATTTTATAGTGTAGGGGGTGGGCGCTTCTGATTCTAGAGAGCATTTGATTGGACAGAAAGTTTGATGAGAAGCTGAAGTACGAAGAGACGTCAAAAAAATCGTTGAGCCGTTTTGGCGGAAGTGACGAACTGCAAGCTTTGAATGCTTATATCTTCTAAATACGAATTTTGTCACTGTTTTGGAGCACACTGCCTTATAGATAACCTTAAGAATTACATATTGATACTAACACCCAAAAACTTTAATTTTGATTTCATGGGGACTTTAAGTAATTAACAAAATTATGATCCTGTTGTTCCCATCATGCACTGGGGCACGCATAATTAATCAGGTTAAAATTTTCACTGTTTTCGAGTTCTATTTACACTGTTTTATGGTTGCTTTTGTTGTTAGGTTTAGTAACTTGCTGTTTTGTGACATCTGAAGTTCATTCTCTACTCAAACACTATCCACTGATTGCTACCTTCATTGTGAACCAAGTATTGACGTCTCTGTGTTAATCTGGGTAATAACTATATTGAGTAGACATATTATCTTAAGGACAACAAGCAGTCTACTTGCTTACTTACATGTTTGCAAGTAAACCAAATGCTTTAATAGCATGGTTTTTTTGAGTGCTACATTGAGTAAAGTTTACAAACCGTGACTGAGTGAACTGTGCTTAACTACTGCAGAGTAAACTTAATTTAAATAATTAAGTAGAAATTACTCATCAAACTCTAACTGGCCACGTTAAATTTACTTAAATTTTACCTTAAAAATATGTGTGCAAAAACTTGCAAAATAAAAATAAGTAAATTTTACTTATTGTTTTTTTTTTCAGTGCAGGGATGAAATATATGGACATCTAAGTCTCTGAGTTGACATTCTAAGTATAATTTACTCACATCATTCACGTCTGGTTACTGCAGGTTGGTCAGGTTTGTCCTTGGTTACCTGAAGGATTCTCCAAGCGGTGCGTTCTAAAATGAACACTGCCCATAAAATCAATGGTCTGTAAAAACAAAAGCAAACAAAAGTCAGATAAATTAGAGATCAGGACTGGCAGTGGTGCGTGTAAAGACGCTCAGGATGGAAAGCAGAAGTTGCTCAGGTTATTCTGGGATATGTGATGCCATATGTTGGACACTGGGAATACATGAACTCATTGGCACATGTAGTTGTGTTTACCATGCAATACTAGTGTACTAAAATAGTATGTGTCCAACAGTGTGAAAAATATTATGTGAAACACAGTAAGCAATGATAAGAGTGGAATGCCACTTTGTCACCTGCATGCTTAATTTAATGCTTGGTGTCTATTATCAGCATGGAAATAAAAATGGGTTGTTTGCCATTTTAATCCAATTTGTGTAAAAATGTTTTGATAGACATTAAAAATGATTAATAATAAGTGATTAATAAAATAAAAATATTTAAATTCGTAAAATAAAATATTGTTTTCTCACAAGACAGCAAATAATGTTTAATGGGATTAAATTAAAGCAACATATAAAACATAAAAACCAAAATTAAATAAAATAGTAAAAATTAAAAAAAAAAAAAAAAAGATTTTTTTTTTATAATACATCAAATAATGTTAATTTATACAACTTCAAATATTGAAACCTTGAATTGTTCATTGTTAGTTCATAATACCTAATGCATTAACTAATATTGAAAAATTAGCTTATTGTAAATTGTTAGCAAAAAAAAATTTACAAATAAAAATAAAATAATTTAAATAAAAATCGGTAAGTAAAATAGTGTTTCTTCATAATACATCAAATAATGTTAATTTATACAACCTGAAAGGTAAAAATTAATTTGTGTATGTAAAAATTGAGATTAATCTTGATAACTAAATGCCGTAAAGGCTTTCATTGTTAATTCATGATACCTAATACATTATACCTAATACTAATGTTTTAAAAAATAATCGTATTGTAAATTGTTAGGAAAAATTAAAACAAAATTAGAATAAAATAAAATTAATTAATAAACCAAAACACTACTTTTTTCATATTACAACGGATAATGTTAATTTATACAACTTGAAATTTAAAAATGCATTTGTATATAAAGAAATTTAACTGAACCTAGATTAATAAATGCTGTAAAAGTTTTTTTTTTTCCATTGTTCGTTTGTGATACCTAATGCATCTAATGTTGTTATCAAAAATAAAATAAATAAATACAACAAAATACAAATCTGATATTATTTATGGTTCAGTTATCACATTAGCAATGGAAGGGCAAGTCAAGCGAATTGCATTCAGGGATATTGTAATGTGTGCAGTATGCTCGTTATATACTGTACATTTGGGGAAATGTAGGTCTAGTATGAAACTGTTTGTAGAAACGCAGACAGTGTACAAATATATAAGACATTTTTAGAGTGGTCTGTCAGTTATTATTTATATGAAAACAGAGGACGACATGCAACAATATTGAGCTGGCATCAGGACGGTAATTAGTTTATGTTGGGAAAGTTGTCATTGTGTAATATTCCACATGAAAGGTTAAAAACACATCTTAAATAGCAAGTGCACTGTGACGATTACTTTGACAAGCACGCAGCAGTATAGACTGCATAATTTATAAGAAAGTGACAAGACGTTGCTTATAAAGTTTTTACATGAAAGACTCCAAAAGTTGTTGCTGTTATCTTCTTAATTCCCCCAATCCTTGTCATGCATTACAATATGTTCGTGCCAGTCTACATGGCGGCTGAGGAAAATAGAGGAAAAACAGAAAAGGAAACTTCTGGTACAATCCTGAGACACTCAAATGTGTGGGCGCATAAAATGCGAGTTTCATTTCATACATACAGACTTTTATATGCATACAGATTTGATGATCTGATTGCTCAAAAGTTGCTCTTTCATAGTTTAGGAGACAAATTATCAAAACTTAGTCAATGTCATGAAATAATAAAAAAGATCATTTTGAAAAATTTGATACGAAATGTTTGAATTTATATAGAGATTTGACTTTTCATGTTGCAGATGTTTGCAAATTTATGCACGGTTTGAGACACTATTTTGCTGAAAATCTAACAAGATCTGAGACGTTTTGCAATTTGCATTCCATTTAAAATAATAGTTCACCCAAAAATGAAAATTTGCTATATACTCACCCTCAGGCCATCCAATATGTAGATGAGTTTGTTTCTTCATGGGAACAGATTTAGAGAAATTTAGCATTACATCACTTGCTCTCAGATTTGATGATCTGATTGCTCAAAAGTTGCTCTTTCATAGTTTAGGAGACAAATTATCAAAACTTAGTCAATGTCATGAAATAATAAAAAAGATCATTTTGAAAAATTTGATACGAAATGTTTGAATTTATATAGAGATTTGACTTTTCATGTTGCAGATGTTTGCAAATTTATGCACGGTTTGAGACACTATTTTGCTGAAAATCTAACAAGATCTGAGACGTTTTGCAATTTGCATTCCATTTAAAATAATAGTTCACCCAAAAATGAAAATTTGCTATATACTCACCCTCAGGCCATCCAATATGTAGATGAGTTTGTTTCTTCATGGGAACAGATTTAGAGAAATTTAGCATTACATCACTTGCTCTCAATAGTGAATGGGTGCCGTCAGATCATAGTAACACTTCCTCCAGTGAAAAAGTCCATCCCCTGTTGTCCTCTTGCATCAAAATCCATCAAGATATTTGTTTAGAACTAATTTAGACTCTTTTCACTTATAAATAGTGCTTGATCTGTGCATATTTCTCTTTTGATTCAGACAAGATGTCTTTTTCACTGGAGAAAGCAATATTATGGATTATTTACTCTTACAAACACACATCTTTTCTCTTCATAAGACGTTAATTGATGGACTGGAGTCGTCTGGATTTCTTGTGAATTATTGTGTTGTTTTTATCAGCTGTTTGGACTCTCATTCTGACGGCACCCATTCACTGCAGAGGATCCATTGGTGAGCAACTGATGTGACATGAAAATTCTCCAAATCTGTTCTGATAAAGAAACAAACTCATCTACCTCTTGGATGGCCTGAGGGTGAGTGAATTTTCAGCAAATGTTAAATTTTGGGTGAACTATTCCTTTAAATTTATTGCAGTCTAGGAGAAGCAATTGAGACATTAGAGAGATCTCGACGGGTTTCACTGACAGACGAACATGTTTTGTGTGTTTCCAGGTGAGGTATGTAACAGTAACTACAAAGAACATATCATTTAGTCAACGATTCGATGGTTTACTAACAAGTAGAGAAGACGTCCTGTTGATATGCATCGTTAAATCATCACTCAACGACAGAAGAAAAGCTGAAAGCTACATGCTGATCTCTCTAATGTTTCATCTGAGAGTCACTTACACAAGCGATGATGTCTCCACACTGATGTGATGCTGAGGGGAGTGATGTGTCTTTCAGCACATTAAAAGAGCAGGATGAAATGACGCCATGCCGAGCTGTCATAAATGAGTAACGGTCCTGTTAGATAACACCCCGTGGGCTCAACTTTAGTAGACAGAGCACCAGTGATTTGTTAACAGAATATCACAACACGGATAGTTTCTCATTCATGATTGCTCAAAATTCTTTGTTTGTATTATTTTATGATGCAGCTGTCAAATAAATCATTAATCCTGACTGTTTCATCCGGTCTTAAAAGAGGACAGTTGTTGTAAAGTTAGCTGTGTTAAGTTAAATATAACAACAGACAAAATTAATCTCAAAGGGTAATACGTTAACTTTATAGTGCTTTCGAGTATGATTGTATTGCACTGCATTGTTCACTCCATACACATTTTTGCTGCCTTAGTCTTTTTTCCAAATACTTAAAAAAAAATCTTAATGACCCAAACTTTTTCTCCACTTGTTCCAAACCTGAATGAGTTTCTTTCTTCTTCTGAACACAAAAGAAGATATTTTGAAAAATGTTGGTATCAAAACAGCTGATGGGTACGGTGACGCATTGATGCCACACACATATTATTTTTTCCACTCAGTTATGTCGTAATAACGAGATGTTTTCTCGTTAAAACGACATATTTTCTCGTAAAAACGAGATGTTTTTTCGTAATAACGAGATGTTTTCTTGTTAAAACGACATATTTTCTCGTAAAAACGACATCTTTTCTCATAATAACGAGATGTTTTCTCGTTAAAACGACATCTTTTCTTGTTAAAACGACATCTTTTCTCGTTAAAACGGCATATTTTTCTCGTTATAACGACATAATTTTCTAGTTAAAACGACGTGCGTGGCGTGACAGGCGTTTTGTTTCTTCAGCCATAGCCTACGGAATACTGGAACGGTAAAATATTTCAGCTTTTTGGGCTAGAGTCATGGCACATTTAAATTAACTGATTTATTTTTACTTTCTCCTCGGTTTATGTCACAAAGACATTTTATTAACATTGAGGCACGTCGACAGGATTATTATTAGTATGCGAACACTACGTCGGCATCTTAAACATCTGAGACTGTACAGACGAAAGAATCAAACAGATCTATTGGAAGTAGCATTATTCCTCATGAATGAACTAGACCGTTATGGAAAGCTACATGGATATAAACTACTACATCTAAAGTCTATTCAGGCTGGATTTGTTGTCAGTCAACGTGTAATTCGCCATTTATTAGGCATCCTGGATCACGATGGAGTACAAATGAGAAGGAGAAATCGCTTAAGACGTCGGATGTATGTAAATCCTGGCCCCAATTTTATGTGGCACATGGACTCCAATGACAAACTGAAACCTTTTGGTATCTGCATCAATGGCGCGATCATTTTCTAGGATGGTAATTTGGCTCCATGCTTATTCTACTAATTCTGACCCGAAGGTAATCGCCAGCTATTTTATTAATGAAGTTGGACAAAGGATAAAAAAACATACATAAAAAGATAAATTAAGGGGTGGGGGAGTAATACGAAGAATAAAATCCGGATGAAATATTATTAAAAATGAACTACATTTATTTTATCAAGGAATTTATTCCTTCATTTATTTCCTGTTATTACATTATGTTATGTTTTTACTCTATTTTGCAAATGAAAATAGTTCCAATCAAAGCCACAGCAGAAGGTGTAGGAGCAACCCACAACAGTGCCTCTCGTTATTACGAGAAAATATGTCGTTTTAACGAGAAAACATCTTGTTATTACGAGAAAATATGTAGTTTTAACGAGAAAACATCTCGTTATTACGACATAACTGAGTGGAAAAATAATATGTGTGTGGCATCAATGCGTCACCGTAGATGGGCACCATTGACTTCTATATTATTTTTTTCCTGCTATGGAAGTCAATGGTGCCCATCAACTGTTCAGATAAATATCTTATTTTGTGTTCAACTGAAGAAAGAAACTCATACAGGTTTGGAACAAGAGGAGGGTGAGTAAATGATGACAGCATTTTCATTCTGGAAGTGAACTTGTCCTTTAAGTTGTGTGCATTTGGGACTGATGTATGAAAGATACTTGTTCCCCATATCACTATATGGAATGCAAAAACTTTGAAGCTCAATATCTAGAAACTGCTCAGAATGCAGACAGAACCTCATAATTCCAAGGTGACGAAATGTAAATAATGAAAATATGTATAAGTACAAGTAAATCTGAATACATACTTTTAAGTGTGACTATATAAAGAGTAAAGCCAAAATATGGTTAACATAGCAAGTTTGAATATATAAATGTAAATTGTGAATATAGTCATAATTCTGACAACATTCTAAATTGGAATGTATATTTATAAATCTTGAGTATATAAAGTTATAACTTATATACTATATATATCCATAATGTCAGCTTTAATGTATTTATCAAAATAAAAAGCAGTCAAATGTCAAAACTTACAATTACAAAAAAAGTATTCAAAATATACCATTTAATTTAGGATTAGCCATGAAATAATGTCTCAGACTCATTCATATATGTGAAGATTGGATGAGACAACAAGACTTCTTCACCATACAAATGGTTATAAAAGAAAAAAGAAATAAATTTTGAAAGAAAGAAAGAAAGTTTGACATGCTATAACAAAACTGGCACTATTTTTGTAATCAGAATCTCAAAATCATTTAGAAAATTACTGGATTTCATTCAGCAAAAATGATGCAGGGCTTTTCAACCCGACACACATGATCTTTAACATTACAGTATGGTGATTAACAAGAAAAATGGCACGCCATATGAAAAGGTTGCTGATCTCTGCTTCAGGTCGTCGGACTCCATGAGTACATGCATTAGGTGACCTGTTAGTCCAGCATGGAGAAACACTGCCAGACCACCTCTTATCAAACAATGGTCTGACTTTGCACCTCTAGACTGACCTTGCTTTCGGCACAGACTCTCCCTCAGCACCTGACTTTTCACTTCATCCTTCATGAATCATGTACCTCCCGCTCACCATCTGAACTAACTTCACTTTAAAGAAGACACTGTCTACACTTTCATGCCGTCTTATAAATGCTAGGTAATGTTTTATGCACCAAAAACTCTGTAATTTAGATTTGCGTGAGAATAAAAAAAAAAAGATTGGATCAGTCTGATTCATTTAAAAAGCACAGTAAGTGATGGTTGGAAAGAAATTAATACTTTTATTCAGCAAGGATGCATTAAATTGATCAAAAGTGACAGTAAAGAATTACAATCACTGTAACTGATTTTTGTCATTTGAACAGTATTTTAATGTAATATGTACAATAAGATACTACTGTAAAATATACAATACAATACATTACAATATATTACTAAAATCCTTTTACATTATTTAAATTGCCTGTGAAAAACTGACCAATGGCAAGGGAGATTTCTTTTAAAGTCTTTTTTTTTTTTTTTTTTTACAGTTTGGTGGAAATGGCGGTTAAAGGACAAAAGAGAAATTCAACAAAAAGTTTAATATATTATATTTAGTTTTATTCAAAACTGAGATATTTTAGATGGGTTCACTCGTTAATAGCATTCTAACATTATTCATTGTGTCATTTTTTTTATGTCTGGAGTGTTTTGGAGCCTTTTCTGACTGTTGGCTGGAATTCCATCAGAACGGTTGATAACATCAACTGGTGAGTAAGTTAAGTTCCCTTTCAGTCGGTCACTCTCGACGTCACGTCGGATGACCGACGAATTGGGATTTCACTTAGAGAGACCAATCTACTTCGAGTGTAAACTAAACGAGCCAATGCACATTGGCATGCGATTATTGCATCCAGCTGCCGCTGATCACAACATTAGTATAAGTAGGCAGCAGATGCATTAGAGTTTTTAAACAGCATTTTCAAGTACTTCTTTTGTTTTTTATCTTCAAGTTTGTGGATCATGACCAGGTGTTTTGGAACCTTTTCTTGTGATTGCCATCATAACGGTAATAACATCAACTGTTAAGTTAATGTCAGTTAGCCTAAGTAAACTAGTTAGAGAAGTATAACTTCTACGCTGCCTCTTTATTTCAAGTTCGGTCAGACAAACGTAACATAACGTAAACAGTATAATGTTAAAACATAAGCGGCAAGAAAATGACAGCGCGAAAATACATGCATTATATAGCGGGTAAATTTGAGCCGCTGGCGCTTATAGGTATAAATGCCCCGTTTTTTGATCTGGTATTATCTAAATAATTTTTAACAACATTGGATTGTAAATTACATACTTTTAGTAAAAGTCAATGACTGGGAAACTTGAATGTTTTATTTTAATTCTGTTGTGTACATTTGAAAAACAGCCACGGGTAAAATTTACCCCGTGGCATTTCTAGTGTTAAGGTACGCATTTTATTAAGATATCCAAACAGTATTTTCAAGCACTTCTTTTTTTTAATTATTTTTTTATTTTCAAGTTTGTGGTCTGGATCATGTCATCTGCAGCGTCGGAGGCGTATTTTAAAATACATTACAATTGGAGCGTTTTCTTGTGATTGCCATCGTAACAGTGATGACATCAACTGGTAAGTTAACATCAGTTAGCTGAAGTAAACTAGTTAAAGGGCACCTATTATGCTAAATTCACTTTTACATGGTGTTTGAACATAAATATGTGTTTGCAGTGTGTGTACACAACCACCCTGTAATGATAAAAATCCACCCACTCCTTTTTCTTTAATCCCCATAAATCATAAGCAGTGTCTCAGAACAAGCCATTCGCAGAATCTGTACAATGTGATGTCACTTTGTACAGGCCCCGCCCATGACTGTTGACAGACACTGCTGTATTAGCATAGATCCCACCCTGAGTGAACTGCATACAATCTGCCATGTTTATCTTCACACTAGAGGATTTAAAAGCAGCATTCAAGTAATAAATGTCTTCTTATTAAAGCTACAGATGTTATTCAGTCAAGAGCAGTGAGTGATTTTCTGTTTTTTTTTTTTTTTCATTGTTTAGCTCATATTAACAGCATAGACAGCAGTAGGTACTGTATATTATGCTGCTGTCACTTAATACAAAGATCTAATATAAACATGTGATTTCTTTCCCAGCTCTTTACGTTCACAGACATAACCAACTGTGTTTATGTGACTTATGGATGTTTTGACATGACCTTGTGCGTGTTTGACAGTTTAAGCACAAGACATGAAAGAGAACTCACATGCTGTGTGACAGCCGCTTTCTGTGCGCGTGCTTCGGATATGTGCACTCAGAAAACCCTACATCAGAAGTTTAAACTGATATGACTCTAAAAAGCATGCACATAAGTTTTCAGCACGATAGACATCGATAGACAAGATAGACAAAGAGCAGGGTTGCCAGGTTTTCACAACAAAACCCGCCCAAACCCTGAGGCCCCAGCCCGGCTATGTGCCCAAGGTTCCCGCTACTCCTTTCAGGGATCAGGTGGTGAGACTGCAAGCGCTGCCTTGAAAAACAACCCACGGGAACATTAGACCAATTCCACAGGAAAACCGGGGACTTGGCAACACTGCCAAACAGTATCCGAGGTACGAGCTGTAAAGGCACAACCCTATTCTGGAAAAGGGGGTGGGATCAGCAGCTCATTTGCATTTAAAGATACATGCATGAAAACAGCGTGTTTTTATTTCACTCAAAATAGGCATTTTCAAAATGATATAATAAATGATCTGTGGAGTATTTTGAGCTGAAACTTCACAGGCACATCCTGGGGACACCTGAGACTTATATTACATCTTGTAAATAGGGGCATAATAGGTGCCCTTTAAAGTTTTTAGCACTTTAGCTAAAAATATAGCACTTTTCTCTACTGTTTGATTTACAGGAATGCATTATAAGGAATGGATTTTTTTTTCTTGTTCTTGCAGGTTCATTCCGAGAATCAACCCTGGTGGCACCTAATTCCATTCAGTCACAGATCAGATGGATTTCTGGAAAGAGGGTGCAAAGAAAAAGCATCAGCCTGAATACCCTCCTGGTGTTTCTCATCAGAGAACTTGTCAACTTTTTTTTGGCATAATTACTGAAATTTACCACAACAACACATACTAATTTTTACTGTATTTTATTTAGCCATTCTACAGATACAAAGTCCCCAGGGGACTGTGGGGACTTTTTTCAGCTAGTGCATGTTAGAGGTGAAGATTTGTAATTTGTGTTTTTAAAAAGAAAATGTTCAAGAATTAAAAAGAATATTATCAGGACAAATGCTCATGATTTATTGTGATTTTTATGGGGTTGGGGTGGAAAAAAATTTGGTTTACAGTGCTGTATCACAATTGGATTGTTTTATAAAGGTAAAAAAAGAAAATAAACAACAGTATTAATACTGTAAATTATAATACAGTAATAGAACTGTAAATGAAAATACAGTAAATATAGTAATGTACTGTAAATTAAACTACAGTAATAATACCGTAAACATTTTACAGTAGCTTACTGGCATCCAGCAATTTACAGCAATCATTTTACAGTGATGTTACAAAAGATTTCTATTTCAAATAAATACTGTTCTTAAGAACATTCTATTCATCAAAGAATCGTGAAAAAAGCATCACTGTTTCCACAAATATATGAAGCAGCACAACTGTTTTCAAGATTGATAATCATCATAAATGTTTCTTGAGCAGCAAATCAGCATATTAGAATGATTTCTGAAGGATCATGTGACACTGAAGACTGGAGTAATGATGCTGAAAATTCAGCTTTAATCACAATAATAAATTACATTTTAAAATATATTAAAATAGAAAACAGTTATTTGAAATAATATTTCTTTTAGTTCACTTCAGCCTTGGAGAATATAAAAAGCATTTATATATGCTTTATAAATGCTGGCTGTGTAATCAAGCGCACAAAGAAGGAGTAGAGTTCAAAAAGGAGTTTTTAATCACAAATCCTGGAGAATATCCACAAGTCCAAACTCTCAAATGCTCAGCAACGTAGATCCAAATAACAGCAGACGATGAACAGAGGAACAAGCGGGGCTTAAATACAAGAACAAGGTAATTAAGGAGAAACATAACAGGTGTGTGGAACTAATTAACAAATCAAAAACCATAGAAACAAATGAGGGAACACAGGCAAACTGGAAAGCAGATAAACCAAAACACAACAGAACAGAAACGTGACATATAAATTATAAAAAAATTATTATAATTTTAATGACATGAAAATATTTCCAGGTTTTCATGATCATTACAACTCTGGATTAAGTCTAAAAAGAGTTGGGATAGAGCAAGAATGACAAAAAAAAAGTTACTTTCATACAATGACAATTCAATTTGATTTCTAAATTATATTGCGAGATACAAAAACCTCTCAAACTTCAATTTCTTATAATGTTGCCCACTAAACACCACAATTATCAACACAAGGCCAACAGCCACTAGGACATGTTCATAGACTTAGCATTCAGCAGTTCTGGACGAAGTGTTCTCCATCACATCCCTCACAAATTTTATTTGTAATGAAGTCGGTGGACTTCAAAGCAGGCATTTGATACCACTTGCCTGTATGACTATGAAACTAGCCATGGCTTTGATACGAATCAAACAAGTTATTATAGTGTTAACCTCGTAACCCAACAATGAAAAATGGTTTACCTCAATGGAAGGGGAAACACTGTTAGAAATCACACCTTTTCCGCAGTTAGGAAATACCATTAATTTTCCAGTATTAAAGAGATGCCCGCAGCAGAACACATGCTGTTAGAGATAAGAAGATGTTTGATCAAATGGCTCTGTCCTATGAAAGAGCATCTACAGTTTGGCCAGTGAAGTGTTTCCAGGGAAGCTAATAACTTTTCCTTTTCTTTGGCAGGAAATCTTTTGATAAGTGTAATTACATGTGAACTGCATGAATATAGTCTGAACAATAGTCTGGTGTTAAAACCTTGATGTTTTTTCTAATCAAACGTTCTGAAGAAAATATAAATTCTTACTCGTGCAAAACTTGCCAACACAATGGTAGTGAGTTGTGGGTGGATTTTAGAGCATTGAAACATAGCTGCTAGGTGGTTGTTCAAAAAGTCAAAAAGCCCACCCTCAAGTTTCTGTATATTTTGGTCTCCAGATATGGCTGAAGTCCCACTTTCAATGCAAGTCTGTGGTATTTGCCTGTATTATCATCTGAAACATCATATTAACCATCACTTAGAAAGGCAATATCAGCCCTATCTTCAACAAACTGCATGGTTCCAGGCAGTTTTTTCATTAACCGAAAATAATCTAAATCTATTAAAAGCATTTTGGTTGATTCTGGTCTAAAATGGAATTAAAAAATAATAATAACTAAATAGACTTTGGCTAAACTTTTCACCATTAGGCCACCCAAGATGTAGATGAGTTTGTTCTTCATCAAAACAGATTTGGAGAATTTCAGTATTATATCACTTGCTCACCAATGTGTCCTCTGCAGTGAATGGGTTCCGTCAGAATGAGATTCTAAACAGCTGATAAAAAACATTATCCATAAGTAATCCACATGACTCCAGTCCATCAATTAACATCCTGTGAAGTGAAAAGCTGTGTGTTTGTAAGACGAAAATCCATCATTAATGCATTTTTTAACTTCAAACCTTTGTTTCCAGGCTAAAATACGAGTACGCTCTCCATCATATTGCTTTCTCCAGTGGAAAAGCCATCTTGTCTGAATCAGGAGAAGTGAAAACAGTCTAAAACAATTCTAAACAAATGTTGGATTTTGATGTGAGAGGACAACATAAGATGGACTTTTTTACTGGATGAAGCGTCATTATGGATTATGGAATATTATATGCAATGATTTGGATGAAGTTGAAGTTTTCTTGCAAACACGCAGCATTTGGCTTCACAAGAAGTTAATTTCTGGACTGAAGTTGTGTTGATTACTTGTTGATTATTGTGATGTTTTTATCAGCTGTTTGGACTTTCATTCTGACGGCACCCATTCACTGCAGAGGATCCAATGTTGAGCAAGTGATGTAATGCTACATTTATCAAAATCTGATACCATGAAGAAACAAAATGAGGATGGCCTGAGAGTGAGTACATTTTCAGCAAATTCTCATTTTTGGAACTATTCCTGTAAGGTAATGCATGCACTGTAAAAAAATAGTGTAATTTTAACTGTAAAATATTGTACAAACATAGTATATGTTATATCTTTAACAAATACTGACTGGTTGTCAGTATATGTTAAAGGCAGGAAACAGATTTTAGTAGCAGTGTGCGTTGAATTTACTGGTTTAAAACGAAAATTTCTTGTTTTGTAAATTACAGTTTTATACTGTAGATTTTACAGGTTTATTGGCTACATTTTCAATGTAATTTTTACAAAATTATTCTGGCAACCACAGCTGCCAATTTTTTGGGTAAAAACAATGGGATGGTTTTTTTTGTGTTTTTTTTTTAACAGTGTGTAGCATGTCAAATCTGTAATAGAAATAATTATGCTCACCTTACAAACACATATTATAACATTCCTACAAAATATTTAGCTGAAATAAATGATCATGATCAAAACAGCTCACACTCTTGTGAAAAATGTACATTAACATAAACTCTTAAGAGGCATATATTCTGTATGAAGTCATTTGGGGTCTTTGACTCTTTAGCCCAGCTATTCAAAAACCTCAGCAATAAAGACTCTAGCAAACTACATACATAATAAAAATTAATATTGCATCATAAGCAGTGGAGGACGCAACAAATTACAACTACTCACATTACTGTAATTAAGTAGTTTTTTCGGGTACTTGTACTTTTTTGACTATATTTTTAAAGCTGCACTTTTACTTGTACTTAAAGGGTTAGTTCACCCAAAAATTCTGTCATTAATTACTCACCCTCATGTTGTTCCAAACCCGTAAGACCTTTGTTCATCTTCGGAACACAATTTAACCCTTTAACATGTACGATCACACCGGTGTGATCAGTCTTGGCTGGTCTCTGAAGTGTACGATCACACCGGTGTGATTAGAACTTTCAGTGTGTCACGTCATCAACTGCTGAATTTAAATCTTCTTTCGCGCTTTGGCTGGTGCAAGCCAGATCGGACGCGCTGAGCGCTTGTCATATTATCACAAATATTCAGTGTTCCCTTTCATGGGAACTTCGAACTGCGTCCTCTAGGGGTCGCTATGGGGAATGCCTCGTCGTGACCCGTGTCTGAAGCATACATTGAAAAAACACCAACTCGTTGGCCGGCGACAGCCATGACGTCACTACCGGTGCGACTATAGTATAAATAGGCGCCGGGAGCACACATCATTCTCTTCTTCGTCTTCATTGACTGTTTTGTTTGAAGCGTGCATTTCTGTGGTAAGAGCGATCTCTATTCATCTCATTATGGCGAGCACTAGCAAAGCATTTAAGGATGTGAGCAGTGTGGCGGTGCCGGCGCTGACCCAGATCCGGCGTGATGACGTCATTACGCCGGATCTGAGTCAGCGCCGCCACACGCTCGCGTCATGATACTGTCGTGAACGTGCATCCACAAGTGACGCAGTAGAACTAACCCTTTAAGTACAAATTAAGCAAAATAATCTACTTCGTTACTTTTAAATCATAGTTCGTTACTGAGCACGCCCACTATTTGAATTGATATTCAAACCTTTGAATTGATATTCAAACCAGAACTTCAGTAGCCAATAAAAATAAGATAAAGACATCCGATCGTAAAGGGACCAATAAAAGCCCTGATATCTGAACCGGGAAAAGCCGCCGCTGCAGCAGGGCTGCGTTCAGCCCCGACAAAACGGTGCAAAACGTTTTTTAAACGGAAACGGTGGTGCGTTGAACGCCCTGTTCTGATGACGCAAGAGTTGCAACTATGGCAGCTTATCATTATTGCTGATCACTGTTGTTGTGCTATTGTAATATTTACCATTATATAATCAGAGGAGTATATACATTTTTTTGAAAGTGTCACTCCACAATACAATAGCAAAATATATAAATATGTATAGTATTTTCATGTTACATTATTAATCAGTGTCTAGCACACCTTCCTAAGGAAAGTTACAGATCTATACCTGTGCTCTAATTATTTAAGTTATTTTGCCTTTAATGTAAATAAACATGTGCAAACAATATACTTGCTCTTGTGAATTTATTTTGATGTTAATTACATTGTGCGAGCTGTCTCTTTAATACCGTGTGGTTTATCTACATGTTGCTGCTGATTGGGCTGACATTTTTGACACACCCACCAAACAAGAGAAAACGTATCTCAAACCCCTTTGCACACCGTTGCCCACCATTTCCAGGAAACATGTGGTTCAAGCCGGAAACCGTAGCAAAACGTTGCGCACCGGTTTGAGCTTGAACTTGCCCCTGGTTTTGAAGAACTGATCAGACAGTGAGGGAGCTGAGCTTAATTTATGGACTCAAAGTTTGGAGAATTAAACTACATGGTAGTGTTATCATAAATATCTATATTTTGATACCAGTACTGACACGGTTCCATTACTCATTTTCCACAGTATCTACCGAATATACACCGATACAAGCTGTGTCTCTCTTTCCTCTCTGACAATGTGAGTTTGACACGCATCCGCCTCCTGTCGATTACAGAGTCTGAATGTCCGCGCGGGATTGCAGGTATTCCGTAGTGATGGGAAGTTTGGATCATTTTACCGACTCGGACCTTTGAGTCTCGTTCAGCAAAATGAACGAATCTTTTTTCGAGTCATTTCGTTAATTTCTTTCATTTTAGCAAAATATAACTAAAATGTTACGTGTTACTTCCCTAACACCCTAACACGTCTACTACTTACGCAAACGTTGATCACACTACAAACAATACAAAACTATAATGCTATAAGAAACAGAAAAGATTAATTAATTGTTTACCTGGGTCTTCAGTCTATGATTAGCTCACCTCACCTCTTATCTGACAAGTCTTC
>NW_015634011.1:341221-385009 GCF_001515625.1 Sinocyclocheilus rhinocerous
CGAACAACTCGGAAAACCCGAAGACTCGAAACAGGTGAACTACTTGACTAATTCCAGTACAGAACCTATTGGATGTTGCGCATGCGCGACTTAAAGAATCACTCCCCGAGACGACTCGTTCTTCCCGAGTCACATTAAAGATTCGTTCAAAATGAACGAATCGTTCAAGAATGACCCAACACTAGTATTCCACATAATTTTAATCATTCCCGCGCAAATGTGGCGAGCACTTTATTGTAACATGAGAACACATAAGATTCGTTCAAAATGAACGAATCGTTCAAGAATGACCCAACACTAGTATTCCACATAATTTTAATCATTCCCGCGCAAATGTGGCGAGCACTTTATTGTAACATGAGATCAGAGTCATGTAATCACAGAAAACTGGATGCGAGCTCTCAAATAGTGCAATTGCAATCTCTCCGTGCTTTTAAAGTAAAAATTATTTCTCTTTGCTCTTGCCGGATTAAACTTTGTCAAGCGTTATCAACCATTTAGATCCAAGCCTGACCGATGAAAATGCTACTAGAAATGTTATTGGCTGTGTGTGAAATGCAGCAGAAAGTCTTTCAACAATCAAAGATGGAACTTTAATTTCTTTTCAATGTAAATTTATGCTAGAAATGTTTCAGAATGGGATATTTGTCTGATTTGTACTACATATAAATATTCTAGTCTGCCTAACTGCATCACTACATTGTACAGACATTACAGGTCAAAGCCATCTGATGTTCCATTTATCTAAATAAATAACATATATGGCTCTTAAATCACTGCTTATAAAAATTCAGTGTTGTCATATTTCCAATACCTTAACTGAATCGAGATCATTTGTTTTATATTTTCAGTACTGACTGTGTACTTGTCTTTTTTTTGTAAAGTCAATTCAGTTTGAAATCAAAGTTGAAATCAAGCTTCCTTGTGCTGTAAGCATTTTGCAACAAAGTTACCCTATTTTAAAGACACAAATACACAGAATGAGCAAATGTTTAAGATTGAGATTTTTGTAATGGTAATTGATGTATATTTATTTATTAAATTTATATGTATATAAATAAAATAATTCATCATATAAAGTGAACGTGTCTTTTTAGAAGATTTGGATTAAACCACTCATAGCTTGAAATAAAGATTGCCTTGAAAAAATGGATGGACAAAAAAGAAAAGAAAAATTGAGATATTAAAATATCTATATGGCAGTAACAGTATGTGGTAGTTTTGCCAATTGTATTGAAAAGGATCGTTAAAAAAGTTGTCATGAAATCAAAAATGACCCTACTTACTTTTTTAGTGCACATTCCTAGACTTGTGGTGAACAATTAAACCGTGCAAGTCAATTCACTGGAAAAAATAAATAAATAAAAATTGTCTGCCATTGTAATCTTTAATCAAAAACTGAAAATCCACTTCTGCTCTGGAATGGCGTTCTCGCTCTGATGATGACTTCGGGAGAATCCTCTTGTTAAGTCATGACGTAATGACTGCTGTTTCCGGGTACATGCCTCTACTCATTTCACTTGAGAATACTATCTCAACAGACATTTATGAGCGCTATTTAATTAATATTACATATTTAAGCTAAGCATTAAAAAATTGCTGTGCACACTACAGTCTCTGTGCTCACATGTGTCTCAGACACTAATATTTTAGCTGAATCACTGCCTGGCCATCTGGGATTTCAGTATGGAGATAAAGGTTAGGGTTATAATTTTTTAAGCATTACATGACATTGTGGGTGTATATTAGCACAGTTTGTTGTTTTCTTGGGGCATCTGGCAGAGCGTTAGGACCCAGCAGCAGTGAAGCGTGATGTCAGACGTAACAAGCAGATATTCTAAACCACTCCTATATCCAACCGTGAATCTGCTATGAGCAAGAGGTGGAGAGGAGGTGCACCACAGTAAAACCCCGCCCTTTATTCAATATTCCGTTTCACCTGGAAATACATCACAACACTGAAGTCAGTTGTAACTTCCGGTTCACGAGTACTTTAATTAATATTGATATTTTTCAAGGTATTGAAGTTAGAAATTCCTGTATCGTGACCACTAATTTCACGTAATTTGTCAATAAGATAAAAGTGGGTTTTGTTCAATGTAGCTATTATCCATAGATCTTTGATGGATGAATATTTTTTGGTAATTCATTAAATATTGCCAGCTAAAAAGTAGTTTTTGAAAGGAGTAATTTGTACTTTTACTTAAGTACTGTTTTGACACCAGTACTTTTACTTGTAATTGAGTATTATTTCAGCAATGTAACAGTACTTGTACTTAAGTACAATTTTTTTCTTTCCATTGCGTGTTTGTAAGAAGCAAATCCATTATTAATACATTTTTAACTTCAAACCTTTGTTTCCAGGCTAAAATACGAGTACGCTCTCCATAATATTGCTTTCTCCAGTGAAAAAGCCATCTTGTCTGAATCAGGAGAAGTGAAAACAGTCTAAAACAATTCTAAATAAATATGTTGTTGGATTTTGATGTGAGACGACAACAGGAGATGGACTTTTTCACCGGAGGAAGCGTTATTATGGATTATGGGATATTATGTGCAATGACTTTCATTCTGACGGCACCCATTCACTCCAGAGGATCCACTGGTGAGCAAGTGATGTAATGCTACATTTATCAAAATCTGATACCATGAAGAAACAAAACAAAACAAAAAAAAAATTAGTGTAATTTTAACTAAAATATTGTACAAACACTGTTTGTAAAATATTGTACAAACACAGTATATGTTGTACCTTTAACATATACTGACTGGTTGTCAGTATATGTTAAAAGTCAGATTTTAGTAGCAGTGTGCATGAAATTGACTGGTTTAAAATGAAAATGTCTTGTTTTGTAAATTACAGTTGTATACTGTATATTTTACAGGTTTATTGGCTACATTTTCAATGTTTTTTTTTTTTTTACAAAATTATTCTGGCAACCACAGCTGCCAATTTTTATTGGTACAAACAACAGGATTTGTTATTATTTTTTTTACTGTGTCTGTAGCATGTCAAATCTGTAATATAAATAATGATGCTCACCTTACAAACACATATTATAAAATTCCAACACTTTATTTAGCTCAAATAAATTATCATGATCAAAACAGCTCACACTGTTGTGAAAAATGTACATTAACATAAACTCTTAAGAGGCATATATTCTGTATGAAGTCATTTGGGGTCATTGACTCTTTAGCCCAACCATTCAAAAACCTCCGCAATAAAGACGCTAGCAAATTACATACAAAATAAAAATCTAAATTGCATCATCATAAGCCAATTAAATTACCAATTAAATTATTAGATTTATTTGAGTTGATGTAGCGTTATGTGAATATTTAAAAGCACTAAAAACATAAAGAAAGCAGCATTCCTTGTATTTCTCCATATACATCTGAAACTGATGCAACCTGAGAAACAGCAGGGCTATTCCTGAAGCCCGGACTGAAGGGAAACCCCAAGACAATAAGGGCTTTCAAGTGTTGTCAGATACTGTTCTTACTTCGCCTCTGTTGGCAAGCACATCTTCCTCACTGTCAGCGTCTGACCTTCTCTTAGCGCGACCCATCAGGCGAAGTGCGGAAAGAGTAGCAGATGGTTCTGGAAGGTCCCTCAGGGACATCTTCATATACTGTATATGAAGCTATTAAAACCAGTGGGCTGAGGAGGAGAGGGTTGTTTTTGAAATGATATAGCTCATTTATTTTGTTTGTGTAGCTGTCTGGCAAATGCTAATGAGCAAGCTTAACCAATAATAAACAACCATTTCTTATCTGTTGGGATCTTTTGCTGCAATTGAGTGAGGATTGAAAACCAAATTCACACCTGTAAAAATGTGGCGCTGATCGAAACTTAAATTTGCAATACAGATTAATGTAAGTTTATTATAAAATGCATCCCATCTGATGTTACTACAGTAATTAATTTGTACAAAATATGTGTTTCATAAACCTAAATTAGGGATTCACAAACTTTTTTGTCAGGCAAACCCATTTGATCTAAAATATATATTTTCAATAATTTAACAACATATTCTTATGTTTACAGTTATCTGATGTTGGTTAATGGTCACATAACATGCAGGTAAACTAATTAATTAATTAATTATTTTACTTTTTTGTGATTTAAATTACGTGCACATAGAGCTGTTATAAAACCACAAACCCCCTGCAGTAACCTTAACCCCAGTTTGGGAAACTCTGGTCTAAATAAAAGTAAAATTACATGGTTAATAACTTAAACATTAAAATGAATAAAATAATAAGTCCTCTTTGATTAAAATTTTTTCTCTGAAGTTTTCTTCCTGTGCAAAAATATGTTTTTCATAAGCCTAATCAGGGATTCCAAAACTTTTTTGTATCATTCGAACCTCTAGAGATTTTAAGTGCAAGTGTTAAATTTAGATTATTTTATTTATTTATTTGTTTGTGATGTAAATTACAAGCACAGAGAGCTTTTAAAAAAACTCCAGTTTGGGAAACCTTGTATAACTTACATAAAAGTAAAACTATTTGGATAACAAACATTAAAATGAATAAAACAATAACTCTCCCTTGATTCCCATTTTGTCTGAAATTCCCTCCTGTTCAGCAGATCCTTTTGTCAATCTCGGTGTGAATAGGCCAATAGGAATCCATAGTTATTAATAAAGGGGACATCAGATGCCCATGTGCCACTAGTTGGAATGATTCTTTATGGCAGGAGTGTCAAACTCATTTCCTAGAGGGCCGCAGCCCTGCAGATTTTAGTTCCAATCTTGCTCAAACACACATACCATGTAGTTTTCAAATAAGCCTGATGGACTTGATTAGCTGGATCAGGTGCATTTAATTAGGGTTGAATCTAAACTTGCCCCCAAGTGGAACCTGTTCGTCGATTGCTGTTCTTCCCGGCGGGAAGACCCAACGGGGCATGGGGAGGGGGACTCCCTCTCGTTTAATGAAGAGGAGCCTCGATCGCAACATCGCGATGGTCATGTCCCCGCAATGAGAACATGAGTCATCCATGAGCGCTGCCTCAATGCTCAATGCCCAGGCACGAGATGCAGCGTTCATGACCATCAGATGGAGCCAGGAAGCGACCACACCCAGAAACACATGAGTGGAAGGCCATCTTTAAAAAGACGCAGCGTCACTCGTGGTGCTCTTTTAGATTTGCTCTTTTAGAAATTAAAGTGTTGAAGCGCCCAGGAGAGGTCACAGCGCCACCGCAGTTTGAAGAGCTGTAGCACACCGTCCACACCAACAGCAGCACTGGACCAGCAACCCCCGCTGATGTGCCGTAACACCAACACTGTCGTTTGATGCTGTCTTGTAGACACTTGCTCGATAACCAGCTGAAAGGCTCGGCTCCGAAGCGAAAAGCTCAATGTGCATCTCCACTTGCTCTCCTTATATACCCGCACTGCGGGGCGGGGTGCGCGACGCAAAGATCGCACGCCACCACTTGTTGGCTTGTTCTGTTAACACTCGAAGGTGATTGGTCTCTCTAGCGAAGATCCCAATTCGTCAGTCACTACTGACGTAACGTTGAACGTGACTGATTGAAAGGGAACTACATATTTCTTTACAAAGTCATCTATTTGTAATGACTTTGATCACTTAATTTTAAGGGAATTAATTATTATTAATTCATTCAAGTTTTAAAAGGACTCGAATCTGAAAATTCTGAGTCAACCTGATTAAAGCTGAATTCAAATCTGATAGTTTACACTTTAAATCAAGGGTCGTCCAGCGAGCCGGTGATTCTTAGATTCATTTGTTTTTAGAAGGACAGAAAAAAAATATGCGCTGCTCATGCTTGTGGTGTGAAACTGGCCTTATGTTCACTTTTATATAATGCTCAGAAAATCTAAACGGTTCGATAATTGAGACTGTATAGGTTTTTAGGGATTAAAAAAGGAGTGAATGGATTTTTTGGGATCATTGTGGGGTGGTTGTGTTCACACACTGCTAAAACACATTTATATGCAAACACCATGTAAAAGTACCCTTTAATATTAAATACATATAGTCATGCTTGGTATGAACAGACCTTTAGACCAGCATGCAAGCTGGTTTCTGCTGGTTTAGCTGCAGCTGTCTTACTCACCATGGCAATTGAGAAGTCAGGTATAAGAAACATTCAATAATATTAATCTAGGATGTGGATTTTGATTTTAATTAAATAGTCAAGAACTAAAACAGCAAAGCTGCCCTTACGAAAAAGAAGTTTATTCAAGTGTGCTATTAGTATACTTCTTTTAAACTAAAAATAGGAAAGTATACTTTTAGTCAACTTTTTATGTACTTCTCAGAAATGGGCTTTATGTACTTCTCAGAAATATACTTAAAATGACATTTAAGTATACTTGACTTATACTTAGAAAAAGTGTACTCAAAGTTTACTACTGTTATACTTAAAGTATACTTAAAAGTATACTTTTGCATACTAGAAAGTGGGCCAATTTAGTCCCAAGGAGTATAGTTGAAATATAGTACACTTACAAGTATACTACTAGTACACTGATATTTGTATACTTACTACATAAAGTATACTTAAAAATATACTTGAACTTTACTTAAGTATACTTACTAAAATAAACTTGAAGTATACTACTTTTTGGTAAGGGTGGTCTAATCTACTCTTACTTTTTGGTGCCTGATTAACAAAAGTGTCACGTTGGAGCTGTTGAATGAAGTTGGAAAGGCCTTTCGAGAGGAGTGAAAAGTGCCTACAGCCAAAATAACCACGCAAGGCAAAAGGAAATCAAGCTCGGTTTTTGAAAGTGTTTATTGCCATTCTTTCAAGTGCATGATGTGCCTATGCATTAGCCAGTAAGGAAGATATTGCTCTAATAATTTCCCAGAAAAAAGCTTGAGGAATGGAAAACGAACGGTTGCGTTCATTAACAGTGACAGGACGCAGCCTTGCGCAGTTTCTTTGAGAATGCTGATTTTTAAAACATAATCACCTCATTCATTTACACCGCAGACACATTTCAGCACCTGATCAAGTATTCCGAGTCGGTCATGGTTTGTAGGGAAATTCAAAGGGCATTAGCTCAAAGTGACTGCATCCAGAAAGCAAAACAAAGGGGGCAGCATATTTATCCCAGTGGTATTCCAGGCTGTGTTGTCCCAGACACAGTGAAGTTTCCAGCTGTGAAGAAGCCATCTGTTCTCCTCTCCTTCATTTTAATTAGTGGCAGTTCTTTCCTTTATCAGCACAAGCCTGACTTTCTCTCCGCAGTCTCGGAACGCAGGATTATGACAAACAGGTCATGCGATCCATTGAGGCCTCCATACAAACACAGATTAATATTTCAACGCCCCTAATTGTGTCGTCAATGGAAATGGAAAGGACACGCTCACCTTTTGTCCTAATTTGTATTAATGATGTTTATGCCGTTTGATGCATGTGTGGAGTGCAACAACTGTATTGATTTAAATGATCTGAGGCGATGCAGGCCTGCTTGTGATGATCTCTTTTTGAAGGTTGCAGAGCAATATATACAATCTGTAGTAAAGTTCACAGATTTGTTCAGACCCAGCTGGTGGGTTGCATCCTAAAAATGGGTCATGGGTCTGTTCTGTTCATGTACAGTAAGGAAAACAATGCGCAAAAATACTGATATAAAATGAAAGTGTAAGTTCCTTTGGACATAAGTTCCTGCCAAATGCATAAATGTAAATTCCCTCAGAGGGTTGTTCAGAAACCGACATATGAAAAAAAAAAAGTTTTTCAAAAAGTAAAAAAAAAAAAGTTTTTATTCCAGGTCTGTGCAGCTGCCTTTAACACAACTCAGAGTTTTGACACTTTGCAGTCATGTTCATTACCCTAAAGAAAAAGTTGCAAAATTTCAAGAAAAACACATACTACTTCTGATGAATCAAAAATTGAAATCTGTCAAATTGACCTAATGATATTAACACATCTTTTGTTGACAGTCAAGCCAATCAAACATACAGTGCAGTACAAATATGTGTTTGCCTGCTAAATCCCAGTCGAAATCATAACCAAAATTTCTACCAGTTTCTACCCTTATACCAATGTTACCAATTTCTGCTATGAGAAATGCTGAAGGATACACAATATCAGATAAAAAGCAACATATTTTTACATATATTTTCATACTTTCAAGATTTTTATCTGCATTTTGAATTGACTGGATATTTAATGGCACTCTAGTGGCATTTTTGTAACCATTTAAATTGGATACACTGCCCAACTAAAAAAAAAAAAAAAAACCTTATAATTTTATATCTACAGCAAAATCATTGCAAATGTTCCCATCTATTAAGGATTAAAGAATTCTAACTTAATTTGCAAGTAACTTGCAATGAACTGCCATGTTTAAACATCAGGTGGTCTGGTTTGGTATGAAGTGTGTGGTACATCATGCTGTGATTAAAAGAGCTCATAGAGGCCCTTAAAAAAGATTGCCTATGATTCTGGGAAGGGTTTTGTTTCCAAGTCATTTTGTAATCAATCCACTCAACTTCAGATTTACAAATGTCCTTTTCAATTTAGCCAGGTCATCCCACCAAATTCAGCCAGAGAGCTGAAAGTAGCTGCAGGAGGGCTGTGTTAACAATAGCATAAAATAAAATAAAATGGAGACATCATAACCAGAAAGGAATCACAACTTACACAACGTTATTTCATAAATGCTTCCAATCAAGGCAGGAGTTCATTCATCAACTAATCAAAGCTGTACATGTATTTTATATTTTTATACCACAATGCAATGTGCTCAACAGTGCCATGACATTTATGCCTCAAATTATAAAATAAATAAGTAAAATAATAATAAAATAATAATAATAATAATAACTGCAAAATAACTGCATCTGCTTGAAATCATAACTGGATGCAACTCATTGAATTACACATGCAGCATTTTGCATAACGTTTCACTATTTTTTTTTTTTTAACATAACAGGCAGAACCCAATTTCAAATAGGAGGCAGTGTTGCATTCCGAACATGGCCAAGGTCTTGAAGAACCCCAGGATAATATAAAAGGGATTTATAAGCAAGTCTTGCCTCAGTTAATGTCAAATTGCATGAATCAACCATCCAAAAGATAATAACTGCAAAATAACTGCATCTGCTTGAAATCATAACTGGATTTTGACTACAATGGCGTATCGTGTTTACGTAGACACAATGCAAAGTTGTAAAGGCATTAAATAAAGTTGCATTCCGAACATGGCCAAGGTCTTGAAGAACCCCAGGATAATATAAAAGGGATTTATAAGCAAGTCTTGCCTCAGTTAATGTCAAATTGCATGAATCAACCATCCAAAAGAGACTTCATAACTTTGCCCAAGACGCAAGGTCAGACTTAAAGAATATATAGATACACAACTGGAGTGTGTCAAACAGCGTTTAAGATCAGATCAAGACACAATGTGCTCTGAATGGTAAAGTTGGCAAAGTGGCAAAGAAATGATTTTGACTACAATGGCGTATCGTGTTTACGTAGACACAATGCAAAGTTGTAAAGGCATTAAAAAATAAATCGTAATTCATTTAGTTTTGCTAATGCTATCACTTTACCATTGCGACCAGCTTGATCGGAGCTCGGCTTCACGTTTTTGTGCTGTATTTTTGAATAGTTACTTTTAAAGAGCCTATGTCAAGATGGAGCGATCTGTTATCATTTATTTGTGAGCTGTCTTTTTGTGCTCTCTATAGAGTGAACGCACGCTGTTTGTGTGTGTGCACTGTTACAGTATCTGCGCGCTCATATGCACTGAAAACTGCCAAAGATTATGTCATACTTATAAGCTAAAATTAAAAATGAGCTCCCTATCTCACCCGTTTTTGTAGAGTTGTTACTGAATTTCAAATTAAGCAAAAAAATTGCATCACACAAAAATGACTTATCATTCTTTACATTATCAGTCATTGATGTCACTTCAGAAAACTTACTCACATCCCTATAATCATACTATGTATTACATGTAGCTAGTATTATGTTGTAATGCTTAATTACAAATATTCATTTGAAATAACCCAATAAATTAATTAAATCATTCTTACCTTTGGAGATTTAAGAGAAGCCTGAGGCTGCCCTAACTTTAAGAATCTATTTACGATGATTTTTAAGAAGATTTTATTCAAGAATTTGAATTCTTCTTAAATTTTGTCTTAAGAACAATCTTAAGAAAAAAGACGAGAACATTCTTAAGAATATTTTTTGTGAATAGCCTACAAAATATAACCTACAAAAATAATAAGAAAATTGCAGTTAAGGAGATTTTTTTTTTCTTAAGAATGTTTTGTGAATGCGGCCCCTGATCCATATCTAGAGTCAAGAATATTACTGAGACTTGATGGTAGACTTACACCACTTAAAGGGGTGGTTCATTGCGATTCACTTTTTAAATGTTATTTAGTGTGTAATGTTGCTGTTTGAGCATAAACAATATCTGCAAAGTTACGAAGCTGAAAGTTCAACAGCATTTACAGATAACAGTGTATCTATAAGTACGAGACAACAACAAACAAAAAACATAGGCCTACCATTAAAAGCCGTGCTTGCACAGGTTCTGCACGATCCTCTTCAATAATATCCTCTGCTTCTCAATCGGGCTCAAACTGATAAACGATATTAACGACGGCGTTGTTTACAATACAACCGGCACATGCCGCTGAGGTGAGGGGCGGAACGTATAGACGCGCACTAGAGACGGTTGAGCCAATCACAACACACTGGGCTAGCTAACCAATCAGAGCCCATCACCTACTTTAGCAATGACTTATGCACAGGAAAATACAGTACAATTCACATTTTCTTCTGAACATTTTGAAATCTTTTCTTTGTTATCTTTTAAACCTGTATATATCAATATGACTGAAATAGAAGATAAAATACATTAAATGCAAATAAACAAACAGATTATAATTGAGTGTACTTCACGGGGCTGTAACAGCTAGCAAATGCAACAGTCTGCATCTACTGAATTTTGACTATTAAACACATTTAAGTGTCTTAAGGTCAGAAACTCTTTTACTGCTTCTGTATATTCCTGAATATTAGTATTTGTTGTGTTCCACTTTCTGTGTTTACCTGATAATGAATAGTGAAATGCAGCCAGCGTCTCTCTCCCATGGATGCTGTTTGAGTCCTGCTGATCTGGGGTCCAGAACGCTCAGCACGGCCCACCAAGGTGCAGCTTATCAGTGCTGCAGGATTCAGCTCTGGGAGTCTGTGGCCCCTTGCTGGCCTTCCCATCTTTTCAACCTCTGTGTGAAGTCCCACAGACAGCATGACAAATACGGCCTGTCAGTCAAGGACTACTCTACTAACTCTAAAATGCACCCAGCCAGTGGACATAACAAATAAGAGCAGATACCTATGAGGGTGCATCATCAAACAAGTACTCTGACTTCTTTTAATAAATAATGCATCCCATAGCACCCAACATGTGTCCGTCCAGGTTTGATGATATAAAGTTTACATCTAGGGCACACCAATGGGTAAATTTGTTAAGTTGCATGACAGCATATTCTATGTTGACCTTTCTCTTTCTCAAAGTTCATTTTATAAATTAAATAAATAAATTATCTAGGCTTACGTTTTATTACAAAATGCAAACAAAAAATGTTGTTTTCATGCTCTTTCATGCAGTATGTGAATATCTTTTTTTGAGTGATATTAATAGCAGCTCTCTAAGTTCAAACGACAGCACAGAGAACTCATCAACAGATCATCTCCTCCTCCTTACTAGAGAGCAAATCACGAAACAAACATGAATGAACATCAGAAGGTACGTTGAAAGATGCAGTACATCATACTGAAATATGTCACCTCTCATGTCATTGCTCAATCAGCGTTTAAACCACAGAAAGACGTCAAGAAAACAGCTTGTAAACTACATGTTACCTGATGTTAGATTTACCTTAGAAAAACCATTCAATGTTCATGGCTCGTTAGTTAGCTAGAAAAAAGAACTTTAGAAAGAGCAAATTGTAAATGTATTGTTAAATGTAATATGTACTGTATTATAAATGTGTTATATTTCAAATTAACTAATTGATGTCTGTGCTTGCGCTTTCCAGATGCGCTTTCAGTCTGTGGTGGGAATTTTACAGTTAGGTAGTTACTCCAGTAGGCGTTGACAAGTGACAGGTTTATGGGTGAGTCATTGACTGATTTGTTCAACTGATTCGTTCAAAACTAATGATTCATTCAGCAACGAAACAAGATGATAGTTATTATGAGTGAGTCATTGAGTCATTTATTCAACCGATTCATTCAAAACACTCATCCAGAAACGTAGCAATTGACTAGTTTTGTTCAGAATAGCATACTACCTTACTACTACTATTTATGCAAAGACATAAAACAGCATACTACATCTCACATTAAACAAACTTTATTATTACATATTATACACAGGTTTTAAAACCACTTTTCTTGGTTTATAATTACAATTCCAAAAGTTAAATAATTTTAAAACTTAAAGTTAAAACTTTAATTTAAAAGGTTTAAAAATACAAAATAATGTTTTAAATTCTGAGATAACAGGACACCACTCATAGAACTGAACGTACAGCACTGCAGCATACTAAGGTTTGAAAGGCTAAGTGTTGCATTTTGCATATGTTTTCACATACAATTTTCAATAAATAGAAGGCAGTGTTCCATTAGGCCTGTCAGTAATACTGAAAGTAAGACATTTTGAAATTAAATGTTCAACCTTTTTTGACAGTCATTATTAATATAAAAAAATTAAATTAAACCTTGACAAATACTGTACAGTCAAGAAATAAAAATAAAAATAAATGTTTAAATGCAAACTTTTTTTCTTACCTTTCTCAGCACTTTCTGCCAAAGAAGAGCTGATAACAGTTATTGTAACGTGCTGCATACACAAAGATGTGCAAAATATTCTAGGTGTCTAGTCTGTAGTCTTGCTCATAGAACTGAAACTGGAAATGTCTTTTCAGATGACATTTTTTGACAGCAGAATATCCATTTCAATGTCAGTTCAATAAGCCGAGTTGATACAGAGTCATAGTCAAAGATGAGAAATATGCATATTCCAAATGTACACTTTCCGCTGTGGTGGAAGGAACCCTGGAATCGAAAGGAATGAGAATGAAGTGGATGATGTATAGCCTGTGTCACATCTCAAAAGGTGATGATAATTACATTTCCCACCAAGCGTTTATCACTTTAGTGGGAAACGATCGGACTTCAGACACGTTAGAAGGTAGGTGCATTATATGTAAAATAACAGTGGTGTCCCAGTTCAATGTATTGTTTAAGCAATTGTTCATGTCTACCTAAATTTAGTTTGAAATTCAAAAACGTTCTGCATATCAAGGCCTATTGACACCAAGAACAAATATTCCCTCGAACATGATTTCAAATTAAAACAATTAATTTTTGTGAGACTTTGAGGAACTGTCACACATGAGGCAAGGAAGAGGTGAGGATCTAAATGCAGCACAATTTATTAACAAAAAATAAAAGAATCCAAACAAAGCAAAAACAAGGCAGAGGAATCCAGACAAAGCAAAAAACACGCAACAGCTCACATAAGTAAAACAACGACCAACAAACAAAGACTGAAACACAGGGGTATAAATACACAGGGAAACAAGACTAACAAGGGGGTGGAGCTAATAAACTGCCATAGAAACAGAGGGAGCAAACCAGACAGCGCAGGGAACGGGGGAAATCAGGAACTAAACACAGGAAGACAGAACACAGGAACAGTACTTCAAAATAAGAGTCAATAAAACATGTAACAGGAACATATGTACAGTTCAGATGTACAGTAGGTTAGGGTTACAATGTAGTGTTAATGTACCTTTGTGTCGATCGCTCAGTTGACAAAATACATTGTAACAAAAAAAAATTCCAGAGGACAAAAAAATTAGTTATGAAAATTAGATGTGACCTTGAGACTAACGTACTATAAGCGTGTGTTTTGTTTTTGATGTGAATAGGCCTTTACAGTTGCATTGTGGAGAGTGTTCTTCACTTCTTCTTCGTTCATCAACAATCAAGTACCAAGGCCTGTTGGCCTCACTCAAATGGAAGGCTTTGTTGTCATTTACGACCTTTTACACAAACATCACCAATGTTTTCCAGAGTGTCATGTGATGAAACCCATGAAAGGGCAAGGCTTGTTTAAATGGCATTTTGATGGCATTTGTGTGCCCCCTTTAACCTTTCGTTAGTTTCATTTTTCTACTTTGATTAAATTTCATCTTGGCTTATTCTCATGGCGACCTTTGCCCCTGGACTCAAACCCCTACTGATAATGACCATCATTGTTATTGTAAATTTGGAAAGCCTGCTCAAACATACACATTTAACCACTCTAAAAAGCACATATTAAACAAATATATAAAATGATGTCTCTGTTCTTTCACATAAAGTGATTAATTCTACTCTAAAGCTCTGTTCTAGTGAGCTGCCATTGTTGTCACTGCCATAGAAACAGAGGGAGCAAACCAGACAGCGCAGGGAACGGGGGAAATCAGGAACTAAACACAGGAAGACAGAACACAGGAACAATACTTCAAAATAAGAGTCAATAAAACATGAATAAAACATGTAACAGGAACATATGTACAGTTCAGATGTACAGTAGGTTAGGGTTACAATGTAGTGTTAATGTACCTTTGTGTCGATCGCTCAGTTGACAAAATACATTGTAACAAAAAAAAATTCCAGAGGACAAAAAAATTAGTTATGAAAATTAGATGTGACCTTGAGACTAACGTACTATAAGCGTGTGTTTTGTTTTTGATGTGAATAGGCCTTTACAGTTGCATTGTGGAGAGTGTTCTTCACTTCTTCTTCGTTCATCAACAATCAAGTACCAAGGCCTGTTGGCCTCACTCAAATGGAAGGCTTTGTTGTCATTTACGACCTTTTACACAAACATCACCAATGTTTTCCAGAGTGTCATGTGATGAAACCCATGAAAGGGCAAGGCTTGTTTAAATGGCATTTTGATGGCATTTGTGTGCCCCCTTTAACCTTTCGTTAGTTTCATTTTTCTACTTTGATTAAATTTCATCTTGGCTTATTCTCATGGCGACCTTTGCCCCTGGACTCAAACCCCTACTGATAATGACCATCATTGTTATTGTAAATTTGGAAAGCCTGCTCAAACATACACATTTAACCACTCTAAAAAGCACATATTAAACAAATATATAAAATGATGTCTCTGTTCTTTCACATAAAGTGATTAATTCTACTCTAAAGCTCTGTTCTAGTGAGCTGCCATTGTTGTCTACATATATAACATGACAGGCATTATATAAACATGACTCCTAGCAGATGAAGTTCTTTTTTTTTTGGTGCAGGTACGATGTCAGAACCTGGAAGACTAATTCACTGTTGGTTCCTTCGAGATTTTCCTATGGGGTTTTATATATATATTTTTTTTACAGAATTACAAATAAATTACATTTTATCTTCCATTTAAGTAGCCCATTTTTTTTGTTTTTATTTTATTTTGTTTTGTTTTGTGCTTCTAGTGCATAGAAATTACAAATCCTTTAAAGTGCCCTTGTTATGCCATTTCAAATTTTGCCTTTCATGCAGTGTGTAATGTAGCTGTATGTCACAGTCTTCAGCGGGTGTGCCCAGGATGGCCACCAGATGACACTGTTTTCTGTGAGCACATGGCTTGTGTTCTTCATCCTGCACTTGAGTCCTTGCTTCATGTCTCCACACGAACCGTGACACTGTATGTGAATGTAAAAATTCTGCAAAGTTGTAAAGCCGAAAGTGCACGATAAATAAAGTTATTGTCTCCCAAAAGAAAGAATCAACTCTGAACAGCCTAAACGAGTCATCAGTAATTTGAATCTCACTTCCATGAGGCTATATGGGGTAACACATTTGCATAATGCCCGTCTATGTTCTATGCTGGTCAGCCGCGAAAAACTTGACCCACCCTGAAACACTGTATAGCTTATTCATGTTGAGAAGATGCTTTGTCCTACGCTGTGAATTTGTACATCTGTTTTATTTTCACTTCTGAAAGTTGCGAAATGGCTGCGAAAAATCAGTGGTTAAAATAATTTTTTCCCACTGTACCACACCAGTACAACCACAATCATTTTTGTGTACCCGTCAATTTATTTTTATTTTATTTTAATTTATTTTCCTGATATTGCGGTAATCACAAAACGCTTGCTCTTGAAAGATGGCTCCGTACCCGGTTTATTTGCATCAGCCGGCTCCACTGAATCACAACCTGTAAGTATGATAAATAATGGATGTTTAAATTTTCTTTCAAGCATTCAAAATACAGAACTATGGCAATAGGCGTATCGTTTCCGACACGGACTGTATGCAGTACACCAACCACAACAGACTGGGCCATCTGACCAATCAGAGCAGAGTATAGGCTCACGGACCGGAGGGGTTTAGAGAGTATATTCTTAAGCCGCGTTCCAGACAAGGTCGGAAGTGGGAACATCCAAGTTTAAATATCCCACTTCCAATTACACGTCAATGTGATGCGTGATTGACTGGAATCACACGTCACGTTATTGACATATCGACCATATGATATTGCCATGACACAAGGACAGCATTTCATGTTTTGTGTCAAATATGGTCAAACAGAAAAAAAATAACATAAAATGTTCCCATTCATTTTGAAAAACAGTGCTTTAAATGTCTAATGCAGCGGTGGCGAACTCAGGTCCTGGAGAGCCGCAGCCCTGCAGAGTACAGCTCCAACCCTAATTAAAATTCACCTGCCTGTAGCTTTCTAGTAACCCTTCAGACCTTGATTAGCTTGTTCAGGTGTGTTTGATTAAGGTTGAAGCAAAACTCTGCAGGGCTGCGGCTCTTCAGGACCGACGTTCGCCACCCCTGGTCTAATGTTTTAAAGATTGACATAAGATCCACACTATACTCATTGGAAGCAGTGACATCAAATGATGCGTCTCGCAGAAGTCGGGGTTGATCAATCTGCCCCGAGTTCACAGGTCAGATGACCGACTTCAAGCGGCGTTCCAGACATTATTTCCAAGTAGGAGGTGGGAAAAATCAGAATTTCGAGTTGTCTGTAATGCAGCATTAGAACTGCTTCGAACAAATCGTTTGAGAGTCGTTGGTAAATGAGGTGATATTAAATGCATATTTTGAGAAAACGAAAGCATTTTTTGACCTTGCATGCATGTAAACCTTTTGTAGAAGACCCCCCAAAATAATATACAGTATATATATATATATATTGTTACACAAGACATAAGTTTAATTAACTCTAATTGTGTGTTTATATAAATCTGACTTCAGAGTTAATCAGTCTTTATCCATGTGTCCAGAGTGAATTTAAACATAAGAGGAGCCCATCCGCCTTTGAATTTAGCAACTAATTACATACAGACCAAACTAAAAAGTGGTTAAGTTTCAGAAGAGCATCCTCAGAGAATAGTGTAATCCATTTTACATTTTTGATTTAAGGTTTTGATGTAGGCCGGGGGGACTTAAGAACTGTCTGAGTTGGGAAGAAACACTAGTTAGGGGAAATTTAGCAGAAATAAGAAACACCAATGAACAACTGAGAATATTGTGAAATCTATTGTGAGAACATTGTGAAATACTGTATTAACATTACTGTTGCTATTTAGTACATTAACACATTGGCCATTGCATTCATAAGCTCAACAGAATCATGTCTGATTGGTTATAATGTGCAACACTGTAAAGCAATTAGTTTATTTCCTTTATTAGACTATGCAATCATTAAATGCGTTTTACCGGATTCAATCTTGAACTTGTAAGATCTGCCATCAGAATGTTCTTATCCAGTATGTGTCTTGAAGAAGTCCTGGCTGGTGTAGCTGTATTTAATGACTTTTGATGAGGTCCACACGGAGTCCTTTGCTCCGCTAATGCAGTCGTCATCAACAGAAAAATCCCTCTCTATGAATGTGTTGGAAGGTTATTTCCCCACTCTAGCTAGAACATGACAGCTGCACAAATTGATTTTTAAACGGCAATTACATTTTTAGTATAAATTTTTATTGTGGTATTGTAATACCCCCCACAAAATGCGGGACAGGTGGTCAGCCTAAGGAGGCCATACGTAGAAACCAGAATAATATTTCAGAAACTTGACTCTTTTGAGTTGGGCTAGAAATCAAGAACCTAGCAAACACCCAGATCAACCATTTCACCACACAGCAACACCCTAGCAACTACCTATAACATCCTAGCAACTGAAAAGCAATTTTGCTAAAACACTTACAACTTAGCAACTGCATAGGAACACCCTAGCTACTCCCACCACCACCATAATATACTAAGACTACCCTAGCAACCTCATAGCAACATGCTAAAACCAACTCAGAATGCCCTAGCAACCACACAGCAACACTCTAGGATAATGGTGGAGTTTTTTCACACGGTTCACATTTTTATTAAACAAAAAATTAGTTTTGAGTAACTGCATGCTGAAAACAGCCTAGATAAAAAGCACCCACCAATCAACCACATAGCAACACCCAAGCAAATTACATGCTAGCAACTGCAAAGCAATGTCCTAACACTTAGAACTGCATAGCAACACCCTAGCTACAACCACCACAACAACAACATCTAAGATTGCCCTAGCAACCTCATAGCAACAGTAGCATAATGAAGATTTTTTTTTTGTTAAAAAGGCAGTTTTCACATTTTTATAAAAAAAATAATCCTACACATTATACATTTGAGATGAATAATAAAAATGTTTGCCTAAAATCTGTGATTTCAAAAGCAAAATATATCATATTTAATCTCTGTGAATTCAATTTAAACTTTACATCAAAGATTTAAAATGATTGTAGTCTCAGCCTTATTGCATATATGATGCAATGAACTGCAGCTCATGCCTATTCATCAGAAGCAGTCATGATTGTGGCATGTGGGCCATGATGAATGCTAAAACATAATCAGAGACATCGTGTGGGCTCCCTTGCGATTTGCAGCTAATTTAGGCTAATTAAAAATGACCAAAGCTCTTAAGCTGTAAATACGCCAATCGCTGCCTATGATAAGACTTTCTTTATTGGTCTAAGGAAGCTAACAACTGCCTCCGCAGCATTCTGGCTACTATAGCGGTGCAATTCCATATTTCTGAATTTTGCTCTGAGGTTAAAAGTTTAGCCACTCATTCCTTAGGTTGTGAACAGTAAACAATAAACTAAATCACACATTTTATGAAAGCATGGGCGGAAAGTAGTCGCACACTTTTATATAGATGGTCACAGAAAAGTTTCTGACATTATGTTGGAGATATTTGTGATCAAACCACCCACTGGCGACATTCTTCATTTACCATTTCAGCCCTGCCACGGATAATGTTTTACTCCCCTCCTGTGTCTACCTCTAGCCTGAAGGGCTGCTGTGCATTGGGAAATCCAGAGCAGGTCAGGAGTTCATATGTGGACTAGAGCAAAGATCTGATGAAGTAAACAAACATTCCCCCATGATCCGCACCGAAAGAAAGTGTAAATACGGGTCCTGCACGCTCATTCTGGAAACACCCTCTTTCTGAATTGGACAACAGAATGAGATAAATGACATTGCCTCATCATAAAATGCATTACATATAGTCCCATACCAAGTCATCTCAGATCCGA
Source organism: Sinocyclocheilus rhinocerous (assembly GCF_001515625.1). NCBI lineage: Eukaryota > Metazoa > Chordata > Actinopteri > Cypriniformes > Cyprinidae > Sinocyclocheilus > Sinocyclocheilus rhinocerous. The sequence continues at coordinate 360,830 of NW_015634011.1, forward strand.
GTTCTGGAAGAGGTTCCTTTTAAAGGAATAGTGTGGATTATTGTTTCTTATCAGCTGTTTAGACTCTCATTCTGACGCCATCCATTCACTGCAGAGGATCCATTGGTGAGCAAGTGATGCAATGCTAAATTTCTCCAAATCTGATGAAGAAACAAACTTATCTACATCTTGGATGGCCTGAGGGTGACTAAATTCTTCATTTTAGGTGAACTATATCTTTAACTTGGCATCTTATAGCTCAGCTACTTTGTATTCTGTGCCGAGATTCACTGTCCTACAGAACCCTGATGGGCAAGCACAGCACCTCTGGCATTTTAAAGTGCTAATGCCTGTAACACGGCCCAGCGCAGCTCAGCAGATGACCCAGTGGAAAAAATGGGGGTGCTGAGACAGTAATTAACTCAAGATAAGTGTAAGAGAAAACTAGACTCCCTATGAAATACACAGAGCTCTTATTGCCATCCTGCTGTGGAATCATATGGCACTTGAAAATATTAACACAAAAACAAACTTCATAGATTTATTCTGCTTTTGGATAACTAGTATAAGTAGTGCTTTCAAGGATTAAAAACCCTAAAATAACTGTTTTGTCATTTGTGACGAGTGGGGTGTGGCTGAGAGCCGTGGAAGCGGAGCAAGGTCAGTGGAGTAAATGATAATGAGCGACACACTCACCATCTCGAGTCCCACGGAGGAGCTCCGGAAGGATAAAAGGAGGAGTAACGAAGGACGAGAGAGGACCAGGCCTTGACTATTTATGTTGTTGTTTCATTATGTTTTATGCAGCAGTCGTCCGTGAGGGCCTGCCACTTTTACTTTCGTTTTGTGTTTGTTTATTTGATTATTAAAGTTTTATGTTTAAATGTTCGCTGGTTCTCGCCTCCTTCTTCCCGATCTACGAACTTTATTACATCATCATTTATTCACCCTCACATTTCTTTCTTACATAGGACACAAAAGTAGATATTGTAGAATCTATCATACAGCAAAAACTAATTGTAATGTTTGCTGTCAACCGCAAAAAAATTAATAAATAAATAAAATAAATTTTTTTTAATAATAATTGTAAAAGCATCCTAACAAGCATGCTGAATCGAATGCACCAATGCAATACCCATCTCATCAATAAACGTTTATTTTCTTTGCAATACAGACTTTTAAAAAGCCACATAAATCAATCAAACTACTCACTCATTGTTTAAAAAATACGTCAGGCTTGATGATAAAAGTTTCACATGCAGACAGGCACAAAACAAGCTTTGTATTAGGGGTTGACCGATATGTGTTTTTCAAGGCCGATGCCAATACCGATTATTACAGGTATTGAATGAATCTGACTAAATCTAGATGATTTAAGCAGTTTATAGCTACAGTTTGGGGTTTGAGTTTTGTGAATTAACCCGCTGGGGTCTGAGGGTGTTTGGGGCCTTTGATATGCCCTGACAATTGTGCTTTTTTCAGTTTCTTATTAACATATTAAAGGCAAAAGTCTGATTACACCTTATTCAGCACAAACTGTTGCATGTCACAAACCATTTGCATGTAAATTTGATCCCTCTACTCATGTAAATTAAGCTCAAGTTTGTAATAGCTCTCAATAGCTCAATCCCAATAATAATTGTATAATTTTTGTTTTATTATTGAAGGAAATATGCAATGTTGTCAGTGTTGATTTAGTATCACTAATATACAGTAGTATTATAGCTTTAAAAGTAATACAATATTATATTTTAAATAATATTCTGAATTAGTTTTTATTTTTATATTTTCTGTTTTCATTTTTATATTAGTTATTGTTTTTTTTTACATTTCTATGTATTTTTATTCATTATTATTTCAGTTATTAGTTTTATATCAGTTAGCATTTATTTCATTTCATTTAATGAAAATGTTTATAATAACCCTGAATGTAGTTTAGCAAAAATTACTTTATTTTCCCATGCATGTGGTGTGAAACAGGACTTAAAATTTATTTTAGATCATATCATGATGAACGAAAATATCAAAACGAGAATAAGTATACATCTATTAATCACAGAGTCATAGTGCTGACAGGATGGATTATTTTAATAATGTTTCTTCAACCGTTCAGGAATTCTCAACAAGCATGCTCCAGAATCGTGTGTTAACGGGAAGTTTGTTATGATATGATTTATGGTTAGATCAATTTCTTTGAATATGATATGAAGGCCACGAAGCTCTTGATATTTGGTTCATGCTGTAAATTTTCACCCAGACTCTTCCTGTTCATTCTCCTGATGAGATTACACTGAACCTTACTCATTAGACATGTAAAGGGAATCATTTTTCTGAATTTGTGATTATCTATTAATCTAATATGAATAAACAGACGTGTTGATGGTTGAGGGTGCCTATTAATATTCATGACATATTTCAGCGATACTGGGGAAAACAGACTGTCAAATCATGAAATATTTAGCAAGTTTCAGCTTCAAGTAAGCAGACCTGGACTTCAGAACAAACATTGTCAGATCTGGTTTTATGGTTCTAACCCTGAGGCCATGATATGTCTAAATTGCTTGTTTTGACGTGGCGCATTACCTCTACCATCTGAATTCACGGGTTGACAGTGTTTGAAAATATTGCTGATTTAAATTCAATATAGGGATTCATAGTGGAGTCCAAGAGACCACATTGAAAATCTGGGATTCAGAACAATATTTAAACCTGGAAATAAAGTTGACGTTTTTTGTAAATAAGTGTCAGTAAATAAATATATACTGGATTATTAGTAGATTATTACAGAGCTAATGAATGAATTGAATGAATGAATGAATAAATAAAATGGATTATGTACTATTTCTAGGTGATTAATCAAATGTAACTAAATGAGTTTGATTCATTGTGTGACTCTTTGTACAGATTTACCTCTTCCATTGAAATTCAAGATGACTGGATCATCTCAAATGCTGGAGAACATGATAATCAGGTTTTGATCATGTAGCACCAATGCTGCTGTCAGTATAGCAAACAAATTAATACAATTTTAAGTTCATATAAATTTCTTTTTTTACTTATGATAACATAATTTGCAATTAGAGAGAGAGAGCGAGAGAGAGAGAGAGAGAGAGAGAGAGAGATACATACACAGAGAGACACACCATAAAAAAAATTGGACAGAAGCAACAGCTCAAAGTAAATTAGAATGCTATCTGTCTCTAAACAGAGAATATAAATTGGCAGAATACCTAAACCCAGTGGCAGACCTTAAACTAAGAAAAGTCCTGACCATGTACAGACTCAGTGACCAAAACCTCACTATAGAGACAGGCAGACACAGACAGACCTGGCTACCAAAAGAAGACAGATTGTGTCCACACTGCACACAACATGAAGTGGAAACAGAACTGCACTTTTTAACAACATGCCCTAATTATACACAAATTAGAGAAACATTCTTCCCCCAATTCACAAACCAGCACAATGACTTCAACCAGATACAACAAAAGGACAAACTGCCATACATTCTGGGAGAAACCTCAACAAGCTCTAACCTGGCTGCAAGGTACGTCAAGTCCTGCCATGATAAAAGGACAAGCAGTAGAACAGAACCACAAGTCACAGCCGGAATAAAACACTGTACAACACACATAAACTGACATGACAGGATCCAGTCCTTCTCCTGTCTCTTTATTAGTACTTTCATTTTACTGTATACAGATATATAGACTCTATATGCTATATACTTCTATTCTTATGTATATTTGTGTTAAATGTCTATTTAAATGTTTCTATGCTTTGGCAATGTAAAGATACTTTTTTACCATGCCAATAAAGCTACTTGAATCTGAATCTGAGAGAGAGAGAGAGAGAGAGAGAGAGAGAGATCATTGCAGAATAGAAACACTTTCACAAATGGACTCAACAGTGTATAATAATTTTAGCAATTGAATTGTTTGGTAAAAAAATAAAACATTAACCATATCATTTAGTTACACAATTTTTGCAGTCAAAAGTTGTTTCAAAACAGTGCTATTTTACTATAATCGAAATACTATTATAGTTTATAATAACATTTTGAATCAGTTTTTATTTTTATATTTTCAGTTTTCATTTTAAATGTAAAGATTTAGTAATTTTGTTGTGTTTTGATAATTTTCAGTAGTTTTTTTTTATATACTGTATGTCTATGTAGTTTTTGTATTAATTATTATTTTTATTTTTTTTAGTTTTAGTTACTTTAGTATGTGAAGTTAAACTAAACTAAAATGAGAAATACAATTATAAAGTAGATTAAATAATTTTGTTTCATTTAATTTGATTGCAAGTAACTTGGCCGGACCATTTTATTTTAATGTGGGCAGGTCAGTTTTTTTAAATTTTTTTTATATATGTAAATAAATTGTTTTTACAGGTCAACAGCGCATAGGAAGGGTTTTTATCGCTTGCACGGTTTCACTATGGTTATAATAATAATAATAATAATAATAAAAATATTAATAATAACACATTTTAAGCATGTGGCCCAGTTGGCGAAGGCTGGCCTGGTCCCAAGATGGACCGACTGACCCGATCAAGCACGTTATCAGAGAGAGTGCAACACGAGCTAATTGTTAGTAAAAGCTAGAAAATGAATTAAAAAAAGGAAAGGCAGTTTGAGAAAGCAAAAAAGGGCTCTTAAGTCCGACGCTGCCAAATGTGTAAAATTAACCTAAGAGGTTTTAATTTGGCTGCTGCAGCGGAGGACAGTAGTGTCGTAGAGGTAAGAAGATAACAGAAAATACAGCTAGCTCAAGTCATTTTCACGCTACTTCTGCCAGTTAGCTCCACTGTTTTTTTTTGTTTTTTTTTACAATAGCCTAAATTGCTTGTAGAACCCCCCTATATTTTAAAATGTCATTGCTTCATGATAATTGGTTACAAGTGTTAGCGAGCCTGTCGCTGAATTGCATGACTGAAATATCAGCAGATAAGGTGGGATTTAGGGTAAACAGACTGCTGTAGGCTACTTGCAATAAAGTCTAACATGTCAAAAACCTATATCCATAGTACTGTATACATTTGTAGTGAACTTTACTTTGAATACGTAGCTAGTCATATATTAAAATAAAACATTGAATACATGCATACATAGGTTACAGTAATTAATCCTTAGGGTGGAACATAGGCTTCTATTACAGGCACTCATATGCAATAGTTAGATGAGGTATTATAAGCCATTGACTTACTTATGTTCTCCCTTGTCTGAATCGTGTGTTCATCCATTAAAAACTAGAATGTTGCTAGACCCAGTGAAGACAGCTCAGCTGCTGCAGCAGAGTCAAGTGTCATGGAGATAGGAAGACAGCAATGAGAGTGACAAACCCTGACACAGATGCTGCCAGTTTCTTGATACTGTGGCTCTAATTAACTATTAATTAACCCTTAGGATAGGAGCAACCTGTGCACACACACACACACACACACACAGATCACACTCACACACATACCTTGTACGTGTAAATTAATGTGTGCATACAATAGATGTTTAAATATCTGTTACATACTGTACTGCTTATATTATTTCACCATCTGAACACAAATGTAAGTAGTGAATGCGCATGTGTCCGTGGGTGTGGTAATGTGGGCTGGTGTGGCTACAGTGTCAGGGCTGAATTTTTGGCCTAGTCCACCCCTGTAATGGCTGTAGTTTTAGTTTCAGGTTTAGTTAAAGGTACAATAGGAGATCTTGGAAAATGCTAACTTTAGCCTGATAGCACTGAAAGCGAACGTCCCACCCTTCCTGCAATCGCCGTCCAAAGCCACGCCCCCTGAACGCATTTACACTCACAGACCAGAGACAACATTACTACAATAGGCTACACCAGGTTCCCAATTCCAGCCCATGTTCCGAAGTGAAGTAAACTTCAACGGATTTCCCCTGCTCAGGGAGTAGGAAATTCTGGCAACCAGAGCTGCTGGTTTTTTACCGTAGAATTTACGGAATTGTTTTTACAGTGTAGGCTACTGCCTACAGAGGAGCATCATAACTGAAATAGAACCTAATAAGTTAGCGATTTGGAACACTCCATGCCAAATATATTCTAAGGCAGCATTTAGTGGAAATTAAAAGTTACTGACTTGGCAAAAAAACAAATAAAACAACCTCGACTCACAACCGATTACAGTAAAATCTATGCATAAACACAACTAATGTGAAAATATATAAATAAAAAAATACAAATTGTCACATTTACAAAAATAAATAAATAAATACATACATAAAAAGGCACATTTTACTTTGTTAAGATTTTACTATATATTACTAGATTTAATATTTAATATAGATACTTTTTGATACTGAATGAAATAAGCAGATTGAAATATTAACTGTTGTTCTTGAGTCTGACATTTTGCAAAATTTTGCAATATGCATTATGAAGTCGTCTGTGAAAGACACATAATTCCTGTCGTCAAATCTGGCTATAAGGTGCCATCTTAAAATACAGCATAATGTTGCTGTCTACCTTTTGGTTTTGCAACTATTTTGATCTTACTGAAGATACATTTGTAAGACATCCTATAATATCATTTTAACTGCAAAAAAAGGTTGTTTTTGACTTCAGACTCTCACTAAACACTCAAATGATTCAACCCAGACATGGCTGATTAGGAATCAAATCGGATTCAATCAAACAATCTTCTGACCCCACTTTTTAGGCAATGCATCTTTCAATTTTGAACTGAGGGAAACTCAACAACTTTGTTTACTGCCAAGTCAGCCATAATCAACATAATTATCAGCCAGAATTGCATTAGCTGATGCGAGATGTCTTCAAAAATAACAGCCGTTCTATAAAAAAAGTGGCTTGCAAACATGCTGATCATTCCAGGTTCTGTTGGGCGCATTAGAAAGTAATGCAGCCGGAAGCGTGCATGTTAAAGACGGCTGGCAGGCGGCCTAGTTTCACAGCCGCCCGCTCCCACTCCGACCCTGACAGTCAAGCCTCAGTGAGTTACATGACATTAGGGCACCACAAGGAGAAAAACAAGCTGCCTACAGAATGTTGCCGCCACTTTTGAGGACACACACTAGGGGAATTCAGGGAAGGGAAGAAATGTTTGACACGGAGCTCTCTCAGGAGAATAACACTGCCGGAATATCGTATTCATTTTGGGGGAACAGTTTAAGGAATACAAAACAAGAATCACAGTAACTTTGTATTACAGACAGTCTTCTTCTGGAAAATTATCTGTGTAGGAGGGTTTTCGGATTTGCATAATATTAAAATTTAATGTTTTTTTCCTAAAAATAAGGCAAAGGACATCTTTGACTTTTGAAGAACGCTATGTAAATGCATTTATGGATTTGATTCCTATAATGAGATACAAATTGAAAGATCCAGAAAATTTTATATTAAAAACATACTGCAGTGCATACTACAAAAATGTACTATTTACCATCCATCATCGCATAATGATCCACACCAACCCAGTGACGCCTAATTTTTGCTGCAGTTCCTTGAAGACTTTAAAGGCACAGGAATACATAATAATCATAAACTAAATTATGAAAATTTTTGATGCAAAAACTTGACTAACGTAAGTGAAGAACTAATAACTACTGTATATAAACACTATTTTAAGTCTTTCCTGCTTGGCTAAAGGAAAAATAAATAAATTGTAATAATTGTATCAATTATTAAAAATAAATTAATATTTAGACAAAAAACTAACAAACAAACAAACACACATAAATAAAAAAAATCAATAAATAATAAAAATGTATAAATAATTAAAAAATAAATTCATATTTAGGCATCATACATACACACATTCATACATACATATATACATACATGTACGTACATACAAGCATGCATAAATAAACAAGCAAACAAATAAATAGCAACTAGAAAATAAATAAATAAATAAATAAGAATTAATTATTATTTATAAGCAACATTATATAGTATGTCTCAAAAACTGTAGAAAAAAAACCAACTACAGACAAAGTTTTTTTTTTGTTTTTTTTTTCCGATGATGATGATAATGAGAAACACAAATTAAATTTAGTTTTAGCAAATTCAAGATTTGGAAGAAAATAAAATAATAATAACAAGAAGAAGACAAATTTTAAGCAATTGATCTCTAAATCTGCCCTACTGTCTTTTTGTATATTTGTCCATTTATCGCTCAATCACATAGTAACTCCCTATCAACCCTAAAAACCCTAGATACTGCCTAGCAAAGCCTTAGTATACAGCCACAGCACCCTAGCAAGTGCAAAGCAATGCCCTAGCAACAAAAAAAATGACTTTTTAATGGCGTCAATGGGCTCACAGCTATACATTGTGATTTATATGTCTATTTTAAAGTGTAGTACTCCACAAATCCATTTTAGTCCCAATCAAAAAATCTATATATGGTTCAAAGCAGCTTTACTGGTCAGCAGGTGTACTTTTCTTTCTACAAGCTGACTTCTTACACAACCCATCTACTTCTTCCTCTGGCACCTGCTGATTTAATGTGTTGTCAGTGGCAGAATCTCAGACTCAATTTCTTACAATCACTTCAGCGATGAAGCCAACACATGGAGAATCTGGGACACGTTAATGTATGGAGGAGATGCCAGTCCTCTGGCTAATGACGAGAAAAAAAAAAAAAGAAAAAACCTCAAACGACCTCCGAGGTGGCACCGCAGTCATTATTAGCTGGCAAGAAAGTGATGAAAGCCCTGGGAGGTGTGACATCGCCTCCTCTTTTATCTGGGAGAGGATGATAAAGGAGGAAACAATTGAGAACTCAACTCACCTCTGCAGGGGGACAAAATAAAGAGGGCCGTGAGGGTCCGTCATGTAGTACTCTTTATAGACTGTAAAAAAGACAGTTTGTGTAAGTTGATTAATGAAGTACAGTACATGGCCGTATTGTTCACATGTGCCCTGAATGTCGATCATTATTAGTGTTACATGACTCTGTCTCTATTATCTACATGATATGTCTTTGTTACCTCAAGTCATATCTTTCAAGCACACTTCATGTTTAGGGCACACTTGGCTTGATTATTTGGTTCAAAGTAGAGTTTGAATCCACCTGAACTCCTTGTAAGAAATTCTTGGTAAAAAATAAACTTCTATCTATCTATCTATCTATCTATCTATCCATCCATCCATCCATCCACTATTATAAATAAATAAATAAATAAATAAATACATACATACATACACTGTATATACATTTGGACAAAATAGTGAAAATAAAGTAATATTTAGGTAACAAAGTCATACCAATAAAGAGAAGAAATAATAAAGAAAGAAATTATATTTAGTATGTTTAAACAATATCATAAACACAAACAAACAAATAAATAAACAAATGAATAAATGCACACATTTTATAGGATAATTTAATAAATAAAATGAATTCACATTTAGGCACCATCATGTGTCTCTCAAAATATATTTTAAGAACTATACCCTTTTTTAAGATAATGAGAAACATAGATAAAGTCAAATTTATCCAAACTAAGTGTTGGCTAATTTTCTATCCCGTTCAAGATTTGAGATGAATGCCAAACAAACAAGCAAACAAAAACAAACAAGCAAATTCATTTCAATCAATTGATCTCAGTAATGTATATGAACCAACCTATTCAGATGAGTCATTGATAGTGCTCTTTTAAAGACACATTTCATTCATGTTTCATCCTGATATTGAAGCAGCTGCTTGTCTTCACTCCTTCCAGAGATTATTGGCCCCCACTGCACATTTCCCATTAGAAAGAAAGTGATCAAAGATGGAAATATGTGCAATTACAGCAGGCACAATAATTGAAGATGAATGCTGATGTTCTGCAGGGATTTCACAGTGAAATTGCTCTGGCAATCGGCACAGATGTTTTAATCAGAGTGCATTGGCCCATGAAACCCAACATGTCTTACACAGACAATCAAAAGGGGTTTTCCTGTCATAGATGGAGCGCGTCATTGGAATTATTGTTCTGATGGAGGCGGTTATTGTTTTCATTTTGCCCATTAAGAATGATTAAGGTACAGGGTGTTATTTAACCCAGGTTCTGTTCTCTAAGAGACGGTTTTGAATTTAAAACATGCCAGAACAAGGCAAAAGCAGCACATTTTTCAAATAAAATCAAAATGTTTTCATCACGGTTAAGAGGTGTTAGACGTAACATGAAGTAGGGTGTAACACAGCCTCTAGTGGTTTGTTGCTTTTAAACATGCTTATAAACAGTGGCAGCACAGTATTGTGATAAAAGATGTGAATGCTCGACAAATGCTTTTCTTAATTACAAACAATTACTTTGAGAAATAGAATAGATCGTTAGCTGAACTGTAAAGGCCATTTAGGGCTGCCGAGCAACTCAACACACAGATCCGGCGATGTAACGATTCACTGTTTCTGTTTCATGTTTAATTTTGTGTGTTATTTGCTGTTTCTTTGTAATTATTTGTGCAATTTCTGAGTGTAAATTGTTTCGATACCATTTTTTTTTCAGTGTATACCAATAACCTACAGGAAAACCTGGTTGGCTACGATTTCACACATTTAACTCTGAAGAAATGTGTGATGACATTTAATGGTTGTAATAGTGGTTAGTGAAGGACAGGTGTCTGTCATAAATCTCTCGATTTATAAATCTCTTGGCTGCCTGAACTGCAGAATACAGCCATTAGTTTTCAAAGTCAAGACTGATGACAGATTTCGACATAGCTCTGAAAGTAACTGTCTGGTTATTGAAGAAGTATGCTTGAGTGAAGACATCTAAGCAGAGAGAATTGCTAAACCAACCGGAGCAGCAGTAGTATATAATTAAACACTCCATTTCAGCTGACTTCTATTTTTAATTAGTAGTGTTTGCTAAGTCAAGCATCACTACTACTATTGCTCATACTGAGGGTTCGTGATTTGAACAAACCTCCAACACATTACATTTTGGAGGTCAATTCGTCCTGCACCGTTTGTGCTACAGACACGAATGGTTGCTCGAATTTTGCAGCTTGACGAAGAGAGGCGTGCAGTAAGCCATGCATTAAAGCGATTTTACCACTGTTAAATTTAAGGAGATTCAGATCCAATTTGAGCTGAAAAAAACTTGTTGAACTATACAGCAACTATACAGACCATCCGACTGGAAGTGATAAATTAAAATTTCCAAAATATGCAAAAGTTAATCAACAATTTTAAACAATACATTTCAGATTTGCATAAAAAATAGTTTAAAACCTGTGGACTCCCATGACACAGAACATTTATTATTAATTATTATAATAACTGAATGTATATTTTATCTGCTGAAATTCAGTTCATTCAATGCACTCCAAAGCACTGCTCTTGTTTTCTTCAGAAGAATGTAAATTACTAGTGACTTCACACAACTCACTGTACTAAGTATGCAACAACCCAGCTAGGAATGTTACTGTTCTAAGAATGTTACACTTACACTTATGCTATGTTCTGGTAATGTTTTCAGTGGCAAATTTTATTTTAGTTCTCAGAACATTCTCCTAAAAGTTAGGATAACATTCTCTAAAAACATTCTAAAAATGTTTATTCATTACATTATTCAACATTGGATGTGGACTCAAATGTTGATCAGATGTCAAATTTTGGTTGAAAGTAAAAAACCAACCTTTGTTTGATGACGCTCCAACTTCATTAAATAACTCCAAAAACAGCTTCACTTATTATAAACCAGATTTACTTTATTTCTGTCAGACATTTACAAAAGTTCTTATTGAGATTAACAGAGGTTTAGATGTTGATGTCTGTTTGAAAGTAATAGTTTGGTTTTATGTCACCATTATGGTGATACGTGTAGTGCTTTAGTTGGGCAATTTGACTCTTGACTTTTTGATGTTATTCTCCAGTTGCTGTAGCTATGTTTGTTATGGCAAAAATAGCAAGAGAACATGTGATTAGATGATACTGGTTGTTATCTGATGATTAAGACATCATCACATAGCAGTCTGATTATCTGATTTAATCTAGTCTAATCTATGGTATTAGTTGCACATTATTTATTATGGCAACTCAATGGTTCTACAGACTGAGATCCAGCAGAATTTTAATCAGATAATTTCAAGGATTTAATAATAATAATAATACAAATCTTCTTTATCACACAGACATCAAGAATCAGCGTATGAATCTCAACAATGGTGACATGCTTCATGCTGCAATGTATTCTGGGTGCAAAAAACAAACACTTCTCACCATAATGGTGACATCAAACCAAACTATTACTTTCAAACAGACATCAACATCTAAACCTCTGTTAATCTCAATAAGAACATTTGTAAATGTATGGCAGAAATAAAGTCAATCTGTTTTATAAGTGACGCTGATAAAGCTGTTTTTGGAGTTATTTACTCTGGAGCTTGACATCAGACAAAGGTTGGGTTTTCACTTTCAACCAAAATTTGACTACTGAGCAATGTAAGTCCACATCTAGTGTGATGGGAAGCTTTATTAGAATGTTAGACGATAATGTTCTAACAATGTTATCAATACACATTTTTAGAATGTTTTTAGAGAATGTTATCCTACCTTTTAGCAGAACATTCATGGGAACTAAAATAAAACTTGCAGCTGAAAACATTCCCAGAACATGAAAAATTTCTAGATGGGAAGACAATATACAAAGCTGTGTTTAATAGCTACTACAAAAGTCAAGTATAATATATGTGTTAGGTTAAGCTGGGGCTCTTCATTTTAATAATGGACAAGCAGTTCCTTATCTCCACAATGCCTTGAGTATATTACGACCATGTCATTCTGGCACATCTCCCAGAAGTGTCCTGGCTTGGCAAAGTGCATATTGCATACTTAATTTATGAGCATATTTTATAATATTCACATCTAAGCCTCAAATATAAACCAATTTGTTCGGTCATACTGACCACTGTCTGTTCATTTCTCAATATAAAAACTGATGCAACGTCAGTGATAATTTCTCTGCATACAGGCATCAATAGCAGCAGATACTACTGATCTTGACTTATTTATTCAAACACAAAATGTAAGCCTTTTTTATTTATTTATTTGGAATGCAAAATGAAACATTAACTTGACACCACTCAAAATGTAATGTGCACATAGTGATGTCATGTGACAACAATGAAGCATACTACATTTTGAAGTGTTCATCACTGCATAATGCATTGGGTACAATGGGGCTAAAGATGCTAAATATTTGATTTTATTCATCTCCAAACCACTAAATGGGACAAAAACTTAATGCAGCACTTTCTTGAACATCCATCCATTACCATGCACATGAGCATTTGGCTGATAATTGATACAGTCACGGGCAGCAAGTTTATTTTTCACTATTATGATCTAATATTTAATTGTAAAAAATGTTATCGATTTTACATGAAACAAATGAGAACAAATTAAATCAACAATTTTTTTCAATAACTGAAGAATATTTTTTCAATTTGTTGACGTGTGTCATGGGTGGATGTTGTAGGAAGTGCACAACGAAGGACTACAGAGAGAAAAAAAAAACCAGCCTTTAATAATAAAACCACAACGATACAATGGAGATCACAGGACAAAACATAGCACAACCACTTAAATGTAAACACAAACACAACACTGGACAGAGAACTGAACAATATCAGGAGCTTAAATACACATGGAGGGAGTAATTAGGAAGAACAGAAACAGGTGAGAACTTATCAGAAACCATGACAACTAATAAATGGTGGGAAAATGAGGACAAAGGAAACAGTCTGATTAAACAAGGAACACATAACTAAACCAAAACAGAACAGACACATAACATGAAATTCAGTGGTTTATGTCGTGTATTAAATTGCTGTAAAAAATTATATGCTCAATACATTAAGTCAGTATATGTTTTTCCATGATCAAATTAATTTAATCATTTTCAACTTCATTTAGGTTATATGAGATTCAACTTGATTTAAGTATATATATATATATATATATATATATATATGAATTTTTGACCTTTTCAAATCTATTAAACTTTTTGCTCATGTGATCCGTTGATGTCACACCAATTGTAATATGTTCACACACATCTGCCTCGCATCATACATGACTTGGATTTTGGAAATATGATTTTGTGCATTTTTAATGCTCCAAATATTATGGAGAAAAAAAAAAACACCTACTATAGGGGTCAAAATAAAACTTTAATAATACATAAAAGTAAATAAATAAATAAATTGTAATTAAACTGTATTATTTACAAATTACAATTGTAGCTCTACAAAAAACAAAAAACAAACAAACAAAAAAAAAAACTAAAATTACACACATTAAATAAAACATTTTGAAAATATTAATTATTATCATAATAAACAATAATACATTTAATCAAAAATCAACAGCAGCGGCTATTTGCACTAAGTGTAAATAGCGATAGATGCTATTTACACAAAATGAAAATAGCAGTATTTTCTTAGCGATATGCTATTTACACCAAGTGCAAATAGCTATAGATTCAATTTACACTATGATAAAATAGCTATTTATACTACTTATTTCAAATAGTGGCAAGTATCTGCACCTCAGTGTTGTAGTAAATTATAAAACAGTATGCAATAATAACATATTGAGTGTAAATGATAATTTTAATTCAAAATGAAGGCTTTATTCATAAACGTGGTCAGACAGGCAGGGTCCAGTACCAGCAAACAATAATATCCCAGGCAAAGACAAAGAGTAATCCGTAAAAAGGCAATAGTCAGGGCAGGCAGCAAAACAATTGTAAAAACCAGATAAACAGTAGGGATGGCTGACGCGAAACTGACATTTCGACACGGTGTCGAGATCCCGAAGCGCAGATGTTTCGAAACACTGCTCCGAAGTGTGATTCGAAACACCCATGTCACGTGACTAAGGCGAATCAAAGCATCGGGGTGTTTCACAAGTGTTTTGAGACCCGAATCTGCTTTTGATCAACAGGGTCGGGAACAAACCACACAATCGCACATCTGTCTTAACCTAACAAAGTATAAAAGTGGAATTAATGCAGCAGAACAATTAATATATTTAAATAAAAAATATTTATATGTAAAAAATGCCAGGCATGGTGGCTTGATGTCTTTTATTAATGTTCATTTTTTCATGACCAAAATAAAATTTTCACAAGGAGTTCATTCAGTTGTCAGAGAGATGTTACAACACATTACAAGAACAGAACAATAAAAATGCAACTTTCAAATATTTATTATAATTATATACATGCTTCACCCGGGATTCAAACCTAAAGTGACAGGTTCTGACAACATGCCAGTTGTGCACACTAACCACTCCCCCAACCCACATGGTGTTTTTACCATTAATAAAGAGCCCAGACTTCCTGCATTTGAGTCCTCGCTGCTTCCACTCACCTGTCCCGTGACACACTCCTGCTTTTTCTGGAGGCGAAGTCGTCAATGAGCTCATCATATGATAATTAAAACATTAATTAACATTAATTAACGTTAATAAAAGTTAATAATGTCAACAGCCCAAAAAGTTTCACAGGGTTTTGAACGTACCTGAAAGGGATGCACAGGCTTCATCTTGGGCTTTTTTCTTTTCTTTGCACCGGACTGCTGATGTTTTTTTTTTTCGGACTTAGTTGTCCATCAATTATGATCATTTGAAGTCAGCCGCAAACATGAGGTGAGGGCGGGCGCAGTAAATTGCATTTTTTTTATTGTGTATATATATTCATGTTTATATTTGTATTTATGTGTTTGCATATGTTAATGTTAATATAGAACTTTTTTTTGAGCAACTGGGGTGGTGTCCCCCCTGCGAGTTTGTGCTCTACGTAAACTGTGTACTCTGCATATAGGGAGCGGTGCTACTGCACATCACAGAACAATATTAAACTTGATCCAAGTTGTTTCCTTGAAAGCATGACTCTCATATTAATAATTATATCATGAATTATGGCACTAAAGTGGCGAAGCTTTCATAAACGAGCACTTCAAATGCCTATAGTGAACGCAACAGGTGTGCAGTTTGCATTCAGTGCTCTTCACATTAAGCACTTAAAAGACACATCTGTTGAAAACTGATCGCATTTGAAAAGAAACAGTTCACAGTGTTGCATTAGAAATTAGT
Organism: Sinocyclocheilus rhinocerous; assembly: GCF_001515625.1. Taxonomy (NCBI): domain Eukaryota; kingdom Metazoa; phylum Chordata; class Actinopteri; order Cypriniformes; family Cyprinidae; genus Sinocyclocheilus; species Sinocyclocheilus rhinocerous. Next base: position 376,886 of record NW_015634011.1, read on the forward strand.
TCTTTGCACTCCTGTTGTGTTCCACCTATTTTTATCTTTACACAGCAGGAAGTCATATAATGGCATATTGATAATACAAATGAGGTTGTGAGGAAGACTGTGAATCCCTGGAGGATGGCGATATGGTATAACCAGTGGTTAATTTGCTGATTCTGAGCTTCACAGACACTATCATGACCTCACGGCCTTAAATCATATCAAGAGCCTCCAAATAGCATCTTTCCAGCTTATATTTCCCTCAAAATTTGTGAGTTTGACAAAATCATGTTAAAGGTTTTGCTATCAGAAAACAGACTAACAAGGTTTGAAAACCTTGAACTTTTATACTAAAATTAATGCGTGAAAAAATCATTTGTGTTTGGACACATCAAATGCCTAATACATTTTTTTTAAATAGCCAATAGACTAAAACAAACCACTGTTATGTGATTTTGAAACTGCATACTACTCTTCTTGTTTCTGCCATATTAGGAAGAGTCAGAAATAAAATGAGGAGGCATATGGTAGTGTGCTACTCTGTATAAAGGCATGTTTTGTGAGTCTTTTATTTAGGAAGTTTGTGTTTTCATTTCCCATGTCCACCTGCAGCCCGATTTTTTTGGTGAGTCTATACTTTTGCTGTGCTTTTTGAAACATTTCTTGCTTTGTATTTAACCTTTTGAATACATGTTCACACTGCATTTGGGCCTTTGCTGTCACTTGAACTGGTTTTACGATGACCAAACCAATCTATTTGCTAATGCTAGTTAGACATCCTCATTCTGGACAGCCTTTATTGGGCAACTATGTCCATACATCACTGCAAACAACATGAGTCATCAATATTTTTGGATCATTTTCCCAGAATGTACATTTTAAAAGTATCTATCAACTTTTAGTACTATCTAGTGAATATTGGGCAAAGTTCTGGTTTAGAGTGTTATTTTTATTATTATTTTTTTGCATTATTTAAAGTTAACAGACCAACACAGTCCCCTCAAATCATATTTTCTTTTGTCTAGCATTGTTATCAGTCTTCAAAAATAAGGTAATCAATGTAACTCTATATGCAGATTTAGTGTAATGCCAAGTTATCCATCCATTGTAGAAGACAAATCATTAAAATTGGAAGGTAGATTATTATCTTTTGGATTTCTGACATGATTGAAGCCTGTGTACATCCACAGGAATGCACAATGGCTGTACACACTGCCTGCATCCAAAATCACATACTTTCTTGAGTAGGTACTTTTTTAAATAAGAAATTACTTTGTGACTGCAAAAAGAGTATATGTAGTATGAATGTGTGAAATATGAATGTAATTTGGATGTACTGCATTTGCCATGATGTCATTGTCACGTGACCTACCAGCGTCAGTTGCAGCGTCGCTTCACTGTCATTCATAAATCCTCTCCCGTGGCCTCATGGGATAGTAAAGTGTCCATCCTATGCACACTTTTCAGAATCAAGCCAGAAGTAGTAGGTCATCCGGTAACTTTTTGCCTACTCTTTTACGAGTACTGTGAATTTGGAAATACTTCTTTTGTCACATACCGTTTTTCGCCTACTATATAGCAGGGAAGTATGCAATTTCAGATGCAGTCAAGATACTAAGAGAGGGAAATTAATAATAAAAAGATCTGAATTCGCCCATCTAATCCTGTTTTCTTAAGATATTTAATAATTGCACTATATATTTAATTTTTGTTCTGCAATTTATTTTAGAATACTCTACATATTAAATTATTTTACACCCAAGTTTCTTACTTAAAGTGCCTCTATTATGCCATTTCGAATATTGACTTTTATGCAGTGTGTAATGTAGCTGTACGTGAATGTAGCCAATCTGCAAAGTTTAAAAGCCGAAAGTGCACGATAAATAAAGTGATTATTTCCCAAGAGAAAGAATCGACTCTGAACAGCCTAAACGAGTCATAAGTAATTTGAATCCCACTTCCGTGAGGCTACACATCACGGGGTAACACATCTGCATAATGCCCGCCTATGTTCTTCGTTAGTCAGCTGCGAACAAATTGACCCTGCCCTCAAACACTGTATAGCTTATTCATGTTGAGAAGACGCTATGAAAGTAAATTTGTTTTAATTTCACTTCCGAAAGTTTAGGCTGCAAAGAATCAGTGGTTAAAATTTATTTTTTTCCACTGTACCACAGCAGTACAACCACAATCTTTTTTGTGTTCCCGTTATTTTACTGACGACTGCTTCTCTAATCTCGGGGAGTTCAACGCGAGATTCACAAAACACTTGCTCTTGAAAGATGACTCAGTACCCAGTTTATTTGGACCAGCTGGCTCCACTGAATCACAACCTGTAAGTATGATAAATAATAGATGTTTATATTTTCTATTGAGCGTTCAAAATACGGAACTATGCAATTAATAGTTTTCAGTGACGTGACTGGCTCAAAGACCTGGTGGGCAAAACATCCATAGGACTGCAGCACAAGCCTGTCAATTTTCTATCTGTTTCCAATTCACAAATGTTTAGATCATCTCTCAAAAGGATAAAACATAGATATGTGAACAAAATGCAAGTTTTGGCCATTTGCAATCTATTTAAAGCACCCGCAGCAATATTGTAATTAAAAACAGCATGACATTCTAAAACGTTTAATGTGAAAACACTTAAAGTGCCTTTAAAACAGTGATATTAAAAGATCAAATTCAGTACACACCTTTTTAATGATGCATACTTTATAGAGGCAAGCAGATGAGCACGGAATATGAATGCAATATGCTAAATGGTTAAAGGGGTCATATGATCCTGCTAAAAAGAACAGTATTTTGTGTATTTGGTGTAATGAAATATGTTTATGCAGTTTAAGGTTAAAAAAACACATTATTTTCCACATACTGTACATTATTGTTTCTCCTCTATGCCCCGCCTTTCTGAAACGCATCGATTTTTACAAAGCTCATCGGTCTGAAAAAGCGAGGTGTGCTGTGATTGACCAGCTATCCAGTGCGGGTGAAAGCCGATCTGGCGATCCACAGCGCAAAGTTGTAGTATTTCCTCAGCAACCAGCACGGATCAGCTTCAGGCATGACGAAGACCAAACAAAGTCGTTTCGCTTTTACAACGAAGCACACAGCGGCGGAATCAATAAAACTACAGCGAGAATAAAAGTTATGCCTTCTTTCTTTGCGTGAACATTTGGGCGGCGTTATGCAAATCTTCCCACAGAGCGACGTAGGTATGTTGGGGCGTGTTAGAACGAGCCGTTTTAGGTAGGTGTGGCTGACTCTTAACTTTTATAAAGAATATCTCTTTGGATTTGAGACTTTAGTCTTTGCAACTTTACAGATCTTCTTTATGCACCAAGAGCTTGTAACACTCCAAAGAGAAAGGAAAAATTTAAATCGCATCATATGACCCCTTTAAGTGTTTTCTTTATAATGGTTTGCTATGGGAAAACATTTAATGTGAAACTTTGCGCATTGCGTTCATGGGTTGCGTTCTGGGTTCATCTGCTTGCCTGTGCAAAGTATGCATAATCAATAATGCTAAGTTCACACTACAGGACTTTAAACGTCGGCAGATCACTGTGCTATTGAGACTACATGACTTGATGTGGAGTCTTGAAGTCGTTGTGCTGTTCACACTACGTGACACTACGTAAATGATCTGCAACAGGGGGTCACACACTACACGAGCTGACAACAACTCACAAACCACGTTTTGTCACGAAAACACACGCGAAAATTGGAATGGGAATGATGCGAAATGACGTGTCAGTGAGCCTCTTTGATGCATCGTTGTGTAGTTCACACATCTGTGTGGAGACATGCTGATATCGCGTTTGGTCTCGTTCTGTATCGCGTATCTTGTCAGTGTCTGCGCTTACTTGGCCATTTGTTGTGAAAAAAATAAGGAAAGTGTGTTCAAGCACCAGCAGAAAACAGTGTAAAGAAATACTCTTTGAGAGAAGCAGTCTTTATCGTCGGGTGACGGCCTCGTCGTGTGAAGACCGAAGAGTGTAAAGACCATCGACCGTGCGACTCCACCGGGCAGGGACACCGGCAAAGGATAAGTATCGCTTTTTATTTCTCCTCTTTCCTACTACTTGTTTCACTTCTGTTTCAGTTTTTATAACCATTTCTTACTATGTGTAAGTAAGTTGTTGTTTTTTAGCATGTGTGTTTGGCAGTGTTATTTTTTAGGATTACTGATAAACTACTGTCGTTTGATTTGTATTATTTGTATTTGTTATTTATTTTAATTGTAGTTAAATTATGTCTGAATTTATTATGTTTGTATAGGTCTTTTGTTAAGTTTTAGTTTTATTTAATTTGAGTTATTTTAATACTTCAACAAACTACATGGACATGAAATAATATATACATTGATTTTATAAATGTGTATGTATATATATATATATATGTATGTGTGTGTTGTGGTTGTACATACACATATATTGATTGCTTCTGTTGTCCTCATTTGTAAGTTGCTTTGGATAAAAGCATCTGCTAAATGACTAAATAAAAATAAATAAAACATAAAGATTGCAGAGCGCCGATCACCCGCTGATTTTCTCCCGACCTGTCGGCGAGCTCGTTAGCTTGCAAATCGGGCTTAAAATCCTGTAGTGTGAACTAGGCATTACGTGTATACTGAATTTGGCCTTTAAATATCACTGTCTTACTACATTACCACTTAATGCAATCCTCGTAAAAATAACTGGCGGTCTGCAGAGGAAAGCCTGGTTTTGCCCTCCATGTGGGTGTTCCTGTAAGATTATGACGTCATTTGAAAAATATGATCGTTTCCGACACGCGCTGTCCAATCACAACAGACTGGGCCATCTGACCAATCAGAGTAGAACAGGCTCATGGAAAGGAAGGGTTTAGAGCAGGGGTGTCAAACTCAATTCCTGGAGGGCCAGAGCCCTGCAGACTTTAGATTCAACTCTAATTAAACATACCTGATCCAAATAATCAAGTCATTCAGGCTTATTTGAAAACTACATGATTTGTGTTCTAGCAGAGTTGGAACAAAACTCTGCAGGGCTCCGGCCCTCCAGGAATTGAGTTTGACATCCCTGGTTTAGAGAGACTGAATCTTAAAACTGCTTTGAACTAATCGTTTGAGAATCGTTGGAAAATGAGGTGATATTAAATGCATATTTTCCCAAAACTATATTAGGAACCTTAAAAATGGTACAATAGGGGCACTTTAAAAAGTTCAAATCTTTACAAAATCATTGTTAAAGGAATTATGTGAGTTTATAATGGTGCCTCAGTGTGGAAGATGTAACAGAAGTAAGTCTCCTTACATGCATATATCTTAATGGGTGGCGTATTGATTTGTCAGTTATAATAATTACACAGCTTACAGTCTGCTGTCTCAGTCTATTTACTTTCACTACAGGCAATCCACTAAAATTTGTAAAAAAGAAGTGTACCTAATCATTTTGTTTGGGTAACATTAATCTTTTTTTTCTGTTTTTCTTTTGACATCTAAAACTGGACAGTGGATTTCTACTTTTTTGCATTTGCTTGAATGTTGAATGTTAAAACTGTAGCATTTTTAAATGCTGTTTTGAGAACAACATTTCTAATGTTGTTATGTAAGATATTCAGAAGAGTTTCTGTTATATTGGAGTTTTTGTGGTTAGTTGAAGTTCATTTTTGTAGTGATAGAAAGAGTGAATCATTTTACTTGAGTTTTGAATCTTCTTCAACAAAATAAACTAGTCTTTATTCAAGTCATTTTGTTCATTTCAGCTATAAAAGTTAAAATGTTATATTTTCAATAGCCAAATTCCCTGAACATGCCCACATTTGCTATTTTTAATCATATTTTAAATTCATTAGATATGCTGTATTGCTAAAAATCCACAAGTTCACAATGTCTTTAAATTAACAACTAACTTAAAGAGATTACACTGACTTAAGTCTAATTTTATTGGGGTTTACTTAATTATGTAAAATGATATAAGTATATGTACATCAAACCATCATTTGGATGAATGGTCATCTTAGTCTGGATGTAGAAACCTAAATTAATAGTGGAAAAGTTTTCTTTAATGTAATTAGGTTCATTGAACAAATTAGTTTTGAGGGCAGTAAAAATTACAATATTATAACAGAACATAAGAACTAATTTTTATGGTTTAATCGGGTGAAAATAGCTCTTATTAAGTTAACATTCGCACTGTCTCATTTTTACACTAGGTTTTCTATTGTGTCTATGGTGTTTCTATGTAGTTCATGAAGTATTATGAGTGGTTTTTCATGCACCTATCAATTTTGAGATTTTGGGCTTTTTGGCTTTTCATAAAGTGTTGATAAAGACTAGTGGAAAGAAAACATCAAAAAGACACTGTTAAGTGTTTATTTTATAGCATGTGTTAAAAAGTGTTTATTTTATTATTTTGTGTCAATAGATTTCAATTACAATACATATTTTTAAAGACCATTTTCTCAAAACCTACACTGAGCCATAAATCTCCACTTCAGTTGCACTTACACACACACACACACACCAAACTTTACATTTTTATTCCTGTCTATATTCTGAAGGTTTTTACAGGGGGATTTGTTCATATATAATTTGCTTGATTATATACAACATTTTATTCCACCCAAAAATGTGAAAATATATTGTTTTATGGATGTTCAAAGATTTTTCTAAATTATGGAGTGACAAAAAGTAATACCCAAAATTCCCTCTGTAAAAAACTTTTGACTCTAATATGTCAAAAAAATTAAACAAGAATTTTGAAACGGACTTCATCCAGTGTTCAGATTTTAGTACTAGAAATGAATGCAAATTAGCGCATGTTTCATTAAATACTGCCTCATTTGCATATTTAAACATAACATTTTAGAAAACTTGTAATACAAAAAAATGTTTGCAATTATCAATGTAATCAATCAACTGGGTAAGTAAGATGCTAACTATTAGTTAATATTTTTACCCTATTCATCTGCAGTGTCTCGCCTTTTATCAAGCCACACCATGTCTGTAGTCACTGTTCCAAAGATGAGCAAGCAAGCAACCCTAATATTTCTGTATTCACTTTGTAAAGTACAATAATGACATCTGAATCAGTCTAAGTGAACATGCAAAGCAAAATCTTGCCCTACAGTCATGACCAGTCTCGAGTGCAGTAATCATTTGAGCTAATGCATGCATTAATAACGCCGCATCAATGAACACTCTTGTGTCCCACCCAATCCTCGCTTTTCCCCGGCAGTTTGGAGACGGTAATTGAGGAAGTCGCCTGCCCAGACAGCAGCTGACTCCGCGCCGGATCCGTTTTAAAACCGGCAAATCCGCGTTACAGTCACATCCGTTTCAGTGCTGTAACAACGGATCCAGCCCGGGCGCGGTTTCAGTGAGCGGCAACTACAGTCGCAGAGCGGATCCGGGCCGCGTCCCTGGAAACGAGCGCGCGTTATTTTCTGGAGTTCAAATCAAAACAGAAGACGTCAAGACGATCGAGGCGGATACAGACTGCTCGCTGTTATCCTCAAAAACCTCACCAAGGTATGTCACACCGTGTGATCAAACTGTTCTACTAATACATTAATTTCTTATTATGTTGTGTACTCGATAACTGAAAGGTTTGGATCTGTGTGGGATTGTAATGTTGGCGAACACTTAGGCCTGTGTTATCAGAGGACTTGCTAACATGAAGAAAGCGTCCAGAGGTCTGTAATTATACGTAATTAACGGATTTTAACTTAATTACTTCATTTGAACTTTAGTAATTTTAACTGCTTCTATTAATTTAAATTGTTTAAGATTGCTGTGTGATGAGCTAGCAATGTTAATGTTTAAGTGCTAACCCTTAAGGCTGCATGCATTTATTTGATAAAAAATAAAGTAAAAAAAGTAATATTGTGAAATATTATTACAATGTGAAATAACTATTTTCTATTTGAATATATTTTAAAATGTAGTTTATTCCTGTGAATTTTCAGTATCATTACTGCAGTCTTCAGTGCATGATTCTTCAGAAATCATTCTAACATGCTGATTTAGTGCTGCATTTTTATTGGTACTCAGTTATCAATAATAGTTCTTATTATTATCGTAAAAAAACAGTTTTTGCTGCTTAATATTTCCTGGAAACATGTTTATGATTCTTTGATTAATAGAAAGTTCAAAAGAACATA